>NC_056747.1:337306147-337451147 GCF_019279795.1 Protopterus annectens | reverse complement strand
CACTATAGGGAACAGAAGAATTACATCTAATGCAAAACATTTAAATGATTTTGCTAATTCTTATCATTTGAATGATATTAATAATCAGATACATTCAAAATCATTACCATTCACCTTTTTTTCTAACAGATACAAAACTTATTCAAAAATAGATAGGGTCTTTATTTCTAACCAGATGGTAACAGATTTAATTAATTCCAAAATCATTTCATGTCCTATATCTGATCATAATTCAATTGTTTTTGAATTCATGATAAAAAATACTCATAATGTTCAGATCAAAAGGATACCAGCATACTTAACTCAACTAAAAGACTATAAAGAATATATACTTTCAGAAGTAAAACATTTTTTAGACATAAATAATACTCCTGAAGTCTCCATTGTTTATGTTTGGGATGCCTTAAAATCACATCTATATGGACAAAGTATCAGATGGTATAATAATAAAAGGAAATCTTGGGATAAGGAATTGTTAGATATTCAAAGTAAATTAGACTGTTATAAACATAATAATAAAGAAAATATTATGGACAAGAAAGTTATTGAAGAAATAAACAAACTAAATGAGAAATACAAAGAAATTTTAACTCATAAAGTTAAAATAACTTTAGAGAAATACAAGTTTTGTCTTATTCAATAAGCCCCAAATACTTACATAGACTTAAAAATAAAACAAAAAGGTTGAATAAACAAAACCATATCAAAGAAATCTTTTCTCTAAGGAAAAGAAGAATGTTTCTAGTATACCAGAAATACTAGATGAATTTAGAAATCACTTTCACAAAATTAACCATAATAACATTAACATGGAACCTAAAGATAAAATAAAGGAGTTTATAACCACAAACATGAATAAAAAGCTTAATAAACAACAGATTAAACTATTGGACAAGAGTATTTCATATACAGAAGTTATTACACAAATAAATAAGCTTAAATCAAACAAAGCACCGGGTAATGATGGTATTATACCAGAGATATATAAAATCCTTTCTAAAAGTACATATTCATTAATACATAAGGTTTTATTTTGGCCCAAACTGAGTTAATAACCCCCATCTTGGCAATATACATTTATTTCGCCAATTTTAAAACCTAATAAAGATCCAACTAGATGTTCTTCATATCGCCCATCTCATTACTTAATGTTGATTATAAAATGTTTATGAGTATCTTTGCTGATAGATTGAAGACAATCATTCCCGGCATTATAGATATAGATCAGACAGGCTTCATTGTAAATAGAAATACTTTTGATAATATAAGAAGAACTTTAACATTAATAGATTTTGCAAATAGGAAAAGAAAGATTTAACACTTATTAGTCTTGATATAAGTTCAGCATTTGATTCAGTAAGTTGGGACTATCTGTTTACCTTAATGAAGTGCACAAACTTCTCAGATGCATTTGTAAATCTAATTGAGCATTTATACAAAGGAACGTTGGCTTATATTAAGGTAGGAACATATGTTTCACAAAAATACCCATTCTTAAAGGTACAAAACAAGGATGTCCACTTTCTCCACTATTATTCACTTTAGTAATGGAGCCTTGGGCTAATTTGATCAGAAACAGTACTGACATAGAGGGTTTTGAAATAGATGAAAATACAACATCCAAAATTCAACTTTTTGCAGATGATGTTCTAATTACATCAACAGGATCTAATTCTTCTATGCAGTCTCTATTTGATAACATGATGAATTTTAAAAGTATTTCTGGTTTAATATTCAATGAAGAAAAAACTAAAATACTACCTATATATACACGAAAAAATATTCTCATTAGTGATTTTACTAAATATGCACCCAATTCAGGTCAGATAACTTATTTTGGTATAATACTATCTAAAGATATTAAATCTATTATATATAATAATTATAATACCTGTTTTCTTAATATACAAAATCTTTTTAATACCTGGAATAATATGTTTTTTTACTATGGAGGAGAGACTTATAATTATTAAAATGATAATATTCCCCAAGATTTTATACTTAATACAATCAATAATACTTCCACCTACAAAAATAATTATCAAGAAACTGAATACACTAATGTTAAATTTCCTATGGGCACCTAATAGACCTAGGATTGCATTAAAGAAACATACTAATAGCTGGTCTCAAGGGGTATTTCTTTTCCAGACTTTAATTTATATACTATCTCTTCTATTGTAAAAGTTATTACTTTATTAATAGATCAGTCATATGTCACAAAATGGAAAGATTATTGGGAGCTAATTAGTATGCACTTCATGAAAATCTCCTTAACACATAAAAATATGATTGTAAATAACTCCATGTTATGGTTACTAAAGGAATTTTGTACTTCACTTATTACACCTAAACATATGGTTTGTTACCCATTAAATATTATTATTAGTTATCGTAACTTTATATTCATGCACCCTAAGTATAGGGAATGGAATTTTATTGTATTCCCTATAATGTATACTCAGGGTATGCTTTTGTCATCTACTTCTGAAGGAACTCATTTAGCTATAAATAATGATCTAAAGTACTGGTATCAGTTGATATCTGATAATAAAGTTAAAAATCTGGATTTCTTAAAACAAGAATTTGATCTAAGAGAAACTTGCTGGTTAGAGGTTCAGACCTTTAGACAACATCTCATTAATAAAATAGATCTAATGTCTAGAACAGTTAAAGAATCTATTCCAACACTGATTGATTACTTGACATTAAATTTACAACAAAGTTTCTGATAAAGGTAAACTTTCATACATACATAAAATTATCAGACAAGAAACTTTTTACAGTGTAGATTCATACTGGAATTATTTCACTTCTATTAATGGGGACCCACCAAATCAACAAGATAAACAATATATATTGGAATCTGCTTATAGAACTACGTCTTCCATTGTCTGGAGACTTTATACATGGAAATTTTTACATAGATCTTTTATACACCTTTGATGATGAATAAAATAAATAATAAAGATAATTTATGTAAGAGATGTAATGTAGAAATTAATGCTGACTGGGCTCATATGTTTTATGACTGTATAAAATTGAAAGAATACTGGAAGTCAATTAATGAATTTTTGCAGGCTCTTTTACAGATAATTTCATTATTTCTAAATCTCTTATATTATTCAACACACCTGTACCTCAAAGTGTTAAAAAGGTTAAGCTTCCCTTGTTATGGTCTATTCTAGCAGTGGCTAGGAAAATAATAACTAGAAATTGGATTTCAGATACACCTACTTCGTTCAATGAATTTAAAAATGTTATGAATATAGTGTGCCATATGGAAATAAACACAATTAGGACAAGAACAAATAGAAAAACATCTTATTATATTGTATGGGATAATTTACAAAATTTGTTAAAAAAATTTTAATTTCAATAGCATGGTATTTTAGTTTAATTAATTGATCTGATTGTAGTGGATGTCTTTGTAAATACTTTAGTTGTTTTGTTGAATATTATAATAATACCTATTTTTAATTACTTGTATAAAATTGTTATGATATTTCTCTTATATGTTAAAACAATAAACCTGTTTTGAAAAAAAAAAAAAGATTGAAACAACACTGATTTCATGAACTTTAATTATACTTTGACTTAGGAAAGGTGGTCCATTCCCATCATGGTATTAGAAACCCAAAAGATTTGGAGAAATTTAAAAAGGGAACCAACCTTTAAAGAAGGAAAGCTGCAGCACCAAGAAAACATGTTTGGAACAGGAATGTGGTATAAAATAACTTGAGCAAGAGGGAGTGTATAAATATTTCGAGAATTGATGAAGGATCAGTAATAAAACATTAACAAATGCAAATAAAACTTAATAAGGAATATGTTAGAAGACAAATTAATACTGAAAAAAGCGTTTACATCTAGGAACAAGGTCCAAGCTACAAACCAATCTGTTCTTCCTGTCCTAACTTACAGTTTTGGAGTGATTGACTGACCCCAAAAGGTGTTGGATAGTTTGGACAGGAAAACAAGAAGGATGCTTCATGCTCATCAAATGATTTATAAAAATCAGTGCATACCAAGACTATATATTCCCCGTTCTTAAGGAGGTATTGGTCTCCTCAAAAATTGATTACAATTACAATCTGCAACTGGAGGACTGCATACACATCTGCTGACCTCAAAAGACCCAAATGTAGTAAAAGTTTTAAAACATGAGAAGAATAAGTCTAAGATGACTTCCCCCTGCTTAGTTTAGCAGAAGCATACTGGCATCAAGTGGGAATGGAAATCAAATCAGAAATAGATAAAACTCTCCAGCAAATGAATCTGCCAAAAAACAAAGGAAAGAATATGTGGTGAAGGATCAGATGAGAAGGCAAGAAATGTGGAAAATGCATAAATATAGCTGCTAATATAGAAAACGCTTGGAATGACCTCATGTTGATCAGGATTGACTGCAGGAATGATTAAGGGAGGTGAATTTAAACCAAAAGAAGAAAGGTTAATAGTGGCAGCCCAAGACACAGAAACTGACAAATCCAGGTTTTGTAAAGCAGAACTGGAAACAGTTGCACATCTTGTTGCTAGTTGTGATACACTAATGGCAGAAGGACTGTATACTGAAAAGTATAATAATGTGGCATGAGTGTTGCATTGGGGATTATGCAAACATTATAATACTGAAGTAGCTGAAAAACACTGGAAACATAAGCCATAAAGCATTAGAGAAAATAATGACGTTTACATTACATGGGATTACCCATTACCAACAGTTCAGAAAATAGATGCGAGAAAATCCGATATAGTAGTCCATGAAAAGGAGGACAAAAGTAGCAATGATAAATGAAATTGTTACACCCAGTGACTAGAGTGTCTTGCATACAGAGAGACACAAAGTCATAAAATACCATGATTTGCAGGTGGAAACAAGTGCAATTTGGATAAAGGATACTCAGACAGTCCCAATAATAGTAAGAGCAATGGGTCTTATAAAAAAGAACTTACAGTCATACTTCGATATGGTACAGATGCATGTAACTCTGTACAAACTGTAGAGGGAATTGTTACTAGGCACACTGCGGGTGCTGTGAAGAGCACTTCTGGCTAACATCAAAGAAACAAAATTAATTTCATAAACTTTAATCATAGTTTGACTTAGGAATGGGGTCCATTCCCATCATGGTATTACAAATCAAAAAAACCTGGAGAAATTAAAAAAGGAAGAACCCTTGAAGGCATGATTCTATGGACCCCATCTGCCCTAGGGGTGATATCCCTTTAAGGGGTCTCTTCTCCTGCCAGAGCCCATACCTGAAAAGGAGTCAAAAGCACATACAATCTTTTAAACCCAGAATGCTTTGATACCCTTCTGGCCTCTGGAAACTGATCTATGAATGGTTTCAAAGTAGATTCCAAAGGCATAGCAAGTCTTCCCTTCCAGTTCACTTTTCAGTAACTTCTCTAACTTTGGGCTTAAACAATGAGGTCCCATCATAAGGTGCATTTAGAAAGGATGCCTTACAGTTATGTGCAACATCAAAGAGATGCAGTCAGGCATGCCGGATGCATAGCAATGCTTCTGTCAGCTGCTCTAACTGCTACATCTACCTCATTGTGACGCAGCACAGTGGAGACATTGGTAAGATGCAAGCTACTTCTTAGTGTCTGGTGTGGGAGGTCAGTGCAGAGTCAAGTGGTTGCTCTGTCAGGTCTCTCTCTCTCTGAAACCTTGTCTTACGGGTTATGTAATTTAATGACCAGGGGGGGGGGGTTCTTGAGCTTGAGGCATTGACACACTTCCACATTTGATCTACCATCCTGGATTCCCTACTAGGGATCTGGACTGTGAAGCTTTCTTCACAAAGTTCTTTCTTGGTAGCCAGTGCCATAATAACAGAACCTAAAATAAGGCCCTTTGCTCCAGTGCAGTCTGTCCTTGGCTGGGTGCAAGATTCTTTCTGGCTTATGGGGTATGGATTTAGCAATGTCATGCTTCCTCCATGCCCTTTCTAGCACCAAATCTATCATATGGTCACCAGGAGGGACAACTCAGAAAGTAGAAGGGTCAGACCTCAATACCTTGAACAATACTTCAACTGAGGAAAGGGGGTGGGGGGGCTCAGTGTGCCAAACACCCGTCTGCTGCATTAATTCCAAAATTTCCCCAAATAAGAGGTTTTCACTAGAGGAATGAAGAGAATCTTCTCCTTCATGAAAGTCAGTGTCAGGTGTGAACGATTCCATAGGGTACTTTATGCGCCTCTTCTTACATTTATACTTTCTTGGAACTTGGTGGTGGGGGGGTCTTCCAAAGACACAAGTGCCTTAAGCTCCTCGATGAAGGGAGGGTTATGTTCTGTGCTACTCTGTTCTTTGTGCTTATGACAAGAAATTAAAGACTCAAACTGGTGCCCAAGTGAGAAGTCGAAAGACAGGGTACATCCCCATCCTGTGGAGGATGGTCAATGACATCCTCAAAGAATCTGAATGCTGAAGTGGAACCTGGCAGCTCTGAGGAAACCCCTTCTGGAACTCACTCCATATCTGAAGAAGAGGAGGTAGACAGCTTCAACAACAGAGTCCCAGACATAAATGGTCCAGTCAGCTTCAACACAGTTTGGCAATAACACCTCAAATGCTTAAGTCCTTGACTCTGAGAATGGCACCAAACTAGTAGGTGCCACAGACAGATCAAAAGAATCTGCATCAAGGGTTCTGTGCCAAAACCCACTTGGCCCTGAGGCTATCTGTGTTGAGTGGTTCAGATGCAACTTACCCATCAATGGATCAGATATGACTGGTTCCAAGGGAGGATGCACTGGAACTGTTGACAGTACTGAGGCCACAGACATCAAGACATATGTCAAGGAAGAAGCAGAAGTAACTGGAGCCTGTGGGCCAACCTGCTCTGCCCTGGAAATAGAAGGGAATAGGATGACACTTCATGTCTATCCGAGCCTTGGCAAAAGCCCACATCATCCGATCACAATGTCAATGACGCTCCTTATACACATGGTAGACTTAAAAGAGGAAGGACGGAGGTGCAGAAGCCAAGAAACCTTGAGAGCTCACTCTCAGAGATCAGCTACTCAACAATTCTCTCCTAGGTAAAGTGCCCATAACAACAATGGATTTGGTACCAATGGGCACCAGGACCAAAAGCTTAAGTAGGCTCTGAGCAGATCAGAGCCAAGGTCTTAACGGAAGATAAAGGTTTCAAAACTTCAGATGAATGAGTCACAGGAAGTTCTTCATGCTCTTTTTTTTTTTTTCTCCTTCTCTGTCTCCAGCTTTCTCATTTTGTTTCTCCTTTTCCTTTCCATTTTTCTTTTCCTTTATCATGTCACCAGAATTAGCGGGAAGAGGGTCCTTTAAAACCAACTTACTACGATGGTCAAGCAATGAATGACCCAAAGTCCTTACAGATGTCACACAAGGCCTGGAGAAGCAGTGGCCCCAAACACACAATGTAAATGTTATACACGTCCTGGGACAGACTCTGTGTCCACATTTACCACACCCTATGAATCCTGCAGTCTTGTCCAAAACACTGACTAAAGTCAAAGTTACCATTGCAAAGCACTACTGAAAATGGTAACAGCACGTACACAATAATCCAAACTGAAAATAAAAGTATCATGAGTACAAATACCTCAACAAACAAATGTGTATGAGGATTGCGGTAGTAAGTATTGGCTTACTACAAGAAAAGGAAATAAGTAGGATTTGTCCTCCTAATCAGGAAGAGGGAGGAGATGGCTGATTTTTTTTTTTTGCAATAAAGTGAAATACATATGATATGGAAAGAAAGAAAACTAAAGGTTAGCAGTAATAAAAGGAAATATACTTATATGAAAATCTTTGTAAGGAGCTCTGGTGGACCATGCCTGTAGCTGAAGGCAGCAAATAAGAACTGGCAGGGCACAGGTACATTATGGGAGAAGGGTGGAGCTCGAGCACTGGAGTATGTGTACTGGTTAAAGAAGCTGCTGGCTTGGATCCACCATGAGGGTGGATAACCGATCAAAGTAGCAAAGCAGAAAATGAAAATGTAAGATCTACTTTTTTTTCTTAAGCAGTGTGCTTGTTCAGAGGTTGGAAAAAAATTGTCAGGATTAGGATAGGCACGGTCTCCTAAAGCATTGTGTGACATAGTATGCAGTAGAATGGGAAGTTTCAAGAAAAAAATGTGAACTAGAGTGTAAGAAAAGGGTAGTCCCATTAAGGTGGCTCCTTTCATTGATTAATAACTGATGCATTAAGAATGCCACTGCAAGTTCTTATACATATTCTATTTACACACACTACTCTCCTTATCTGTGCTATTAGATTCTGGAATAATTTCAGCCTACAACTCTAACCTCCTGGGACTCCTTCACTGTGAGGGTATGCAAGAATTTTTTTTTTCAACCGTAACACTGCAGCTAGCGTAAAATCTGTCAGGAAAACAGGGCTAAATAATTATGCACTGGGCCCGGGCATTTTGTTTTTCTCCTTTCTCTGAGACAGATACAGTAATGGTTCACAAGGACATACAAAAGCAGTTACTGTGAAAACCTAACCAATATCTTCCCTTAAAGTCTTTTTCTATCACAGTCTGCACCTCAAAACAAGAGTACAATGTCTATTTTCTGTTGTTATGCAAAGATATTCTCTCAGACCATCAATTTAGTGCACTTTTTTACTTGCTGTGTCTTTTTGCCCCCATCTCTCAAGACCATCAAGCCTCTCCCAAATGGATTGGTGCCCATTCAGTCCAGCATAGTGGGGGTCATCCCAAGCACCATGAAGGTAGCACGTATCAGGAGAAGTTGTCATTTAAGCAGCCATGAAGATCTCTTTGTTCCCTTGGTGGAATCCCAGCTATGATGGTAGCTCTATATACCCTAACCCCAATTCTGGCTGGCGGAATCAGCAAACCACATTATCACAGCATTCCATACATCTTTCCCAATACAACTTCATGATCCTATGTACTTCCTCAAAGAAGGTACTACCACATGGTGGCTTACTGCACCACTAGCCCACCCTGGCCACGTGGCCTACGCCTTCCTCCAAAGCCTTGTGGATACACAAGGCTAGCTCTGCCCCCTGACCCAGATGGGTACAGCTATCCTCCCTTCCTTCCAGCTCTGCCAAGCACCTGAGCCACTAATCAAACTTGGATGACCTGGGGCGCAGTAAGGTGCTCTTTCTCTATGTCAAAAGAACTACCTTCAGAACAAAGTTAATGAAGATGATCACCACCAGGATTCGATAAGAACTTCAAAAATAAACATTCTTCTTCAAGGAACAAAAATAGAAACAAAGGCACTAGGAGCATTTATAAAAAAAAAATGTGGTTAAAATTAAAATTTTGTTAGACCTCACTTTAGCTTTGACTACATACACAGGCATAGTAATTACAAAAGGCAATAAGAAATTGAAAGCATCCCAATCTAAAATTGGGTTTCTCCTCTCCAAAAAGACAAATAAATGCAAGGTAAAAAAAAGTCAGTTTTGCAGACTAAAGCATCCTGGCCTGGCTCACCACTTAAGTAACGCTTAGCAGAAGCACCTGTGAGCATGCACTACCAAAATCCTTGTGCATGTAACTGAGTGACTGCATGCGTGAATACATGCACCCTGTGAAAGACAGCATGCAGTTCATAGAGATACACGAAAGGAGGGAAGTATCTCTACTAGGGGAGGGGCAGGCTGGTCCCCAGGTAAAGCAAGTCAGATGGCCCTTCCCACCTGTCTCTCACCACTAGGGAATAAATTGGCTGAATGGTCTACCTGAAATGGGTCACTGGGATGTTAACTACCCAAAGATGCATGGCTCTCACCCTATGGAACAAGTGTGTCAAATGGGTGTAGGCAGAAAAACCACTGGGCTGGGTATTATGTTGGGGGGGGGGGGGACTGCAGCAAAAAAGGTCTGAGCAAAGTTTTTACAAGCACTGTTTAATTTTTATATAGTTGCCTCCATGGCATCCCCTAAACATATCTTTACAAAATTTGTTTGAGCAATTACAAAAGCTTCTAAAAGGATTGACACTCTTAACGTATTACCATATTTAGACAGACTCAAAACTCTGAATCCCTTTTCACTGTCTCACAGGCATTTCAAAGGGAATCTGCGTCTTGTTTTATAAGAGCTGTCATGGCACATTCTTGCAGGAATGTGAAGGGCTTTGATTATCCAGCCTACATAGAAAATACAGACTATTAAAAAACATACTACTAAGCTGGCTTTCAGACAAAGCTGTGTCATAATGACTCCCTAATGAAACCAAAAATCGTGACAATGTGGATGACTCTCATCCACAGATAGTAAGCTGATGACTATCACCATGAAAAATAAAATGAATAAAGAAGTGCTTACAACAAGCATGCCTAAAATACACAATATTATTACTAAATGAACAGATCATAACAAAATGATTCAAAACTAGCAATGAACACCATATATTGCAAGCAGGTCATATTATCATATTACATATGTACTCTGGGAAACAAGGCAAATATATTATGTGCAAGTTATTGTTCATTTATCCGGTGTAATCAGTACCTCCTCAGGCAATTATTCTGTGAAGTATAGCATACTGCTGCAAGTTACATTTGTCATGTGTTATTTTACTTAAGTTAATTAAGATACAAATTATTTTTTATAGTGATGTTAGAGCTGTTTTCATATTTCTGAAGCTACTTACTAATATACACATTTGTATGAGAATGTGATGCACTTTGCATAAAAAGTCACCATACTATGCAACAATAACAGCAATGCCATGCAAAATGAAGCTACATATAATGTATTTTGGCTTAAACTCCACCCTGAATCATGACTGGAAAAGGCCTACCAACTGGCTGAGAATGTAAAATAAAATAACTGTATCTATAAAAAGGAATATTAGCGAAAGTGCAAAATACTTTTAAGCATATCATACTAATGATTACTATCTACAAACCCTGCTTGTTTTCTAGGAAACAGTAGAAGAGAGAGTGAGTTTGTTAGTGAGTGAGTGAAACTACATAAAGCTAGTCTTTGAACTGATGCTGCTGTATAGTACCAGACGTCACAGTGGTAAAGGTTAGGTTCACTGCCACACTAGACTGTGAATACACTTCATGAGTCCAAGCCCTCTTAAATAATTACAATCAAAACTCAGCATGAACCAACCATATGAAAACAGTGAAATGTATGACTTTAGTAACCTGTTTATGTTTTCATGTCAGAATAAGTCAATTATTTTCTGTGAAATACTCAATAAGACTGGTGGGGAATGAAAGAATGATACATAAAACAGAATGGAATATACATCTACAGAAGAAACTATACTGACGCTCTTCTAAATTACCTATGAAATATAAGGAAATACCAATGCTGGGTTTAGCTAGGCAGCAGAGCCATGCCAGTGGCCAAGCAAAATGAACAAACAGTCAAACCTTAAGGTCCTTTCTAATGCACACATTCCCACAGTAGTTGTACTGATACACATACATATAGTATTAGTCTCCAAAGCATCACTCTAAAGATGAACCAATCAAGTCGAACTCTGAAAGACAGTGCTGAAAAGGCCATTTTCACCACCTTGCTAACTCCCTTCCTTCCTCAGGAGGCTTTGTACCCTGTATCACCATACAATGCATTACTGAGATACCACAACTGTCAAATTGGTCCAACATTTCTACACAGTGGTGGGCCCCTTAATCACATATTTCAATAGTCATGCTCTGAAGACTAATACACAGCTGCATACACACAAAAAGGAAGAAAGCAATTACAGATAAGCGGTATCTAAACTTACAAAAAACAAAATACAATGCTACCTTCATGAGGTCAACAGCAGGATTAGCAATATTCTGATATAAAAATAAATAGGCAGCCACACACTGACTTATTGGTTTTGTTGTCCTGATTGATGCTAACTCAATGCTATCAAAATACTATATACATAAGGAAACTCTTGTGGGACGTCTTCGGTTTTAGCAAATGCAGTACTAGTAACTTAACCTTTAACTATTCAAAATTACACATGAAAGGATAGTAATTTTTTTCAATATTTACACATGCTATCTGGTGGTTCAGCACACAGTAATTAGTTTTTGTGCAGAAAACTGGCTATGAGAGTTCTCTAGCAAAACTGCCAGAACTTTAAATTAAAAAAAATCCAACAAAGTCTATGGAGTTTAACAAGGAATTACCTTTAAGCAATAATGGTTTTCAAACAGATTTGCAGCAAATAAACTGCACATACATAATTTAAGATCATCATCCAGTGTTGCTATATTTAAATCAGTATTTGTATACTAACATTACACAAAATATGAAACGTTAATGAACACCTCATCGACCAAGATAAGGCGAACACTATTTCAATGCCATGAAAAATTACATAATAATAATAGACATAATGAAAACAATATGCACTGACACTAACTCATCAGTGAAGCACACTGAATGAAGCTGGAGGCAATTAAGTACTGCTCATGACTCATGAAGGTAAACAGAACCACAGTATGACCACAGGTCAGTGATGTTTAAGACTGGTCTACAAAACAATAAGAAAAAATGGCAATGCCCATGGAATCACAGAGTCCCTTACTTGAGGGGAGCTGCCTGGAGAGAAGCCTTGATTGGAGACAGGAGAAGTGGGAGACTGGTTGGCTGGGGATCCAGCATTACTGCGGTACTGCTGGAGAGAAGCCTACAGAATAACAGAGAGTTAAAGACCATGGTTGTGATGGAAGACTAAAGGATAAAATAACCAGCTGCTACTCACTTGGGGAGTACTTGACTAATACTATAAAAACAGAACGAACCTTCTCATATGAACATTCTTTTGTTTTACTGGAAGAGAGAAAACTGAAAATATAAAGCAGTAAAGAAAGGCTCTCATGACTTGACTCTATGGGCTTACCTGTAAGTTGGCAGAAGACTGGAGATAAACCACTCTATATACATTAAAAACAGGAAACAAATTACTGGAAATTTACAGCAGTGGGATCAATTTGGTGATCTCAGGACAAAAAGCTGAGGAGATACTGCTGCTTTCAGCTGGATACATAAATACTAGCTCTATGAAAGCAACCATATAAAAAAGTGCTCTTTTTTAAGGCATGTGGCCAGCAATGGAACATTTTAAAGTGAAGGAAAAATGCAGTCAAGTACAGTTATTTAAATGAAACATAACACTTTTAAAACAGCATATGCTCTATATAAACAATTATTCAGAATCACAGATAAAATACAATTGTGTTAGGGTACTCACCAAAACTGCAGATGTTTACATAACAGGATCTGATATAGCACATTCATAAATGAATGGGACTGAGCCACTAACAGATGTCCGTCTTTTGGGCAGAATTCAACAGTAGTCAAATGTCCTCTACACTAAGTGCAAAGTTAACATCTCCATCATAAACACTGGCTGGAAACTCAGCTTACACGACTATAACTTATGCCATCTTCATTTTTTTGTAAAAGGAGTCGCACAAACAAATGTGCCTGAATTCCCAAACCTTAAACTGTTGAGATGGTATTAAACTACCTGGCATTTAAGAAAATAGTGGCCCATTATCTTTATGTAATCCCTAAACTGCAAGACATGCAAGTACATATAAATAAACAAACACACCCACTTCTCATCCTCCCCCAAAAAAAGTCCACAAGAGGGGTTCAGAACCCTCACAATATTATGCTTACCACAACTGACTATATAGACAATTCCATGATGCCAATTACATAAAAAGGGAGAAACAAGTGCATTACCTCAGGCATCTAATGAATTACACAGGAGAAGAAGCAGCCCAGATCTGTAGCTTAGATGGATAATCAAAGACTATGACCCAGCTGACTAAAGTGTGATTACCAGTTCAGGTGCTGGGACAGCCAGGTAGGGGAGGAAATGCTGCGTGGCTTGCTCTAGTTTGCTCATCCTGGGGGAAGGAACTTGGAAAAACCAGTTGTCTAATTTGCTTCTATGCATGCAGGGGTTTGCACACAACCAATAGCCATAGGACCAGGGATAACGAGTTTGGCAAGTGATGGTAGCCTACATTCAGGGAGCGCACAGACACACACACACGCACTTCATGATGACTTGGGTATCTATATCAACCATCAGGGGGGGGTCAAAAAGAAAGAACGTCATGGCTTCCTTTGTCACATCCACTCCACAGAGTGCTACCTCCTTGATGTTGGGGAATGAATATGCAGTAGTGGCAATTTGATAATCAGTAGGCAGGTGGACTAGAAGAAGATACAGAAAGAAAGAAAAGGAAAAAGGAAATAAAGAAAAAGTGGGTGGGAAGTCTGACAGCAGCAATGATCCTTTTATTTTTGCATTTGTAGATTATGGTAAGCAGCCTCAGACAACCATGCTATGTCCATCGAAAAAGTAATGCTATAGTAAATTCCTAAGAAATGATGATTAACAAACAGTGAAAGAATGACCACTCACCTCAAATATGAGCAGAGCATGTAGCAAGTAGCAAGTATTTCAGAAGAGGAGAGGCACAGGCAGCCCTATTGCCTGGCTGAATGTCCACCCTGTAATACCTGGAAACAGTGTGAACTGAATTTCAAACAGCAGCCTCAAATATACTCTGAGCATAGATTTTCTTGATGAAGGATGCAGTGGTGGTAACTGCCTTTATGCTGTGTACCCTGACCTGCCCAGCAAGGGTCTTCCAGTGAGTTACAACAGATTGGGATGATGTAACCAGTGACCATTATGCCTGTCTGGTAACTGAACTACAACGCCTCCCTAACATGAAAGAGATATAAAGCTGATCAGACCATCTACAGTTTTTGCTTTTGTTAGATATTTGACTTGCCTGTGGATGTTTTCTCAAGCATGGAATCATTTTTACTTTATACTGCAGAATGGGGCGAAAAGAAAAAGCTAAATACATTAATTCAACTTCAACTCTGAGACCACTTCTCCATTAAAAGAGGGTCTGGTTCTGACTGCCAACCTGTCCTTATGGAAAACTATATAAATCATGGACTGCAGTCCCAGGAGCCTACTGGCCAGACTGATTGCTAGTCTTCCATGGTAAGAATTTGAAAGAAACAGAATTGGAAATCTCAAAGGAAGGAATAGAGTTTCTGAGTTACAAAGTCTGGTACCAAGGAAAAGGAAATGTGTTTCCTGGAAAGTATCAGGGTACCTTTTGGAAATAATTTCATGGCAGTGTTGGAAGAAAATGGTGGGTCTGAAGGAATTCAGGCTGAAATATGTTACAGGTGTACTTTTGACAGAGGAGTAGTGTAGATCACTATAAATCCTTCCTTATCTTTCACCCAGCATGAATACAAAAATAGTGTAAATAGTATACTTCACCATATGAAATTATGCTACAAAATCTCCCACCTTCTCTCCAGTACACACAAGCACTAGCAAGGAAATGTTACAATTCCTAAGCCTGAATATGGGCTACCCTTATTAATAAACTACACCTCCTCCAACACTTACAAAATTCAAATGGGTCAAAATAAAATATGCAGATTTTTCCTAATTGCATTTGCCAGTACCCACCACTGTGACCTCCTTAAAAACTTCAACAGGTTACCATACATGACAAGACATCTCTACTACTTAGAACCTTACTTTACAAAATTATCAATAAAGGATACTGTCCTCTCTTGACAACCACATTCCTCAATACAGATGTTCAGAAGTACTCAATTAGATACAAACGTGATAATTTGATTACCCTGGGTTTAACCCAGTTTCAAAACCGCTACAGGAGAAAGAGCTCTAACAAAAATGAGTCCAGCAAAATGGAACTAACTTCCATCTGAAACAAGAGGACGCCCTTCTTTTAACAGTGAAGTAAAAGAACACTTAACCAAAGCAGCAACTTGTACATGCTTTTAAGATGATGGTTAAATCACATTCCTCAACATAAGCTACCTCAGTTGTCAACTTGTAATTCTTAGTTAAACTAGTGCCTTTCTCGTTGGAGGTTGTTTTCCTTATTTTATTACTCATTTAATGTACTTCTATCTTTGTTATACAGCAATTTGTATTCTGATCAGTAAGCCTAAGTCATGGCTGAAAAGGGTCTGATGACCAGTCCACTTACCCAGTTATCAAACTGAAATAAATATCACAAGTTCAGTTACTGTAGCACTTCAAAAAAAAGGAGATTACTGAATCCACATGCTGTTTACTACACCACAAGGAAAATCTCAACAACATGACAGAAGTATTATTTTCTGGTGATGCGCATACTAACCTCTTGTAATATGTGAACTCTATGGGAGGAGAGTACAACTACCAGGCCTTCAGCATGAATTCTTCAAAGATGATGTATACTAGGATCTCTTCCTGCTGAGTTAACAATGTCTAGTAGAGCTACTGGGCCCTCCTTGGACCCATGAATGCTTGAGAGAATGATGCCTGTCGGGGCCATTTGAGCAGTCAAACAGTACAGTTGTGTAAGTAAAATTCCCATAACAGTAGCTGTTCAAAATGATCAATGTTGCAGTAGCCTCAGCTATATGAATTACATCCTGCCAAGGATATAACGGCCGCAAAGCTTCAGGGCACATTCCAAGCATCCAAATTGTCAGGCTCATGTTGAGCTGACTAAAAACAAGTTTGTGTGCTATAGCCTTCTGAGATTTCCTGCCAAAAGAAAGAGCTGACCACTGAAAGGATAACATTAGAAATAACCAAAAATAAATGTCCACACATTGGCATAAAAACACACCAAAAACAAGGGGGTGGAGGGAGCAGCTACTGCAGCAGTGATCATTCAAACATTTACTGTTACAGTAAGTTTACTTACACAATGTACTATGTTCTTTATACTGATCACTGCTGTAGATTACCCAATCTTATTGCATTTAGGAGGTGGAAGAAGAAGAGTCCAGGATCCCCTGAAGAATGGGTCTAGTAAAGCCTAACCTGAACCTACAGAATGAATGAAGCTTACAGTGCTTTGCAAAAAGTATGTGCAAAGGACCACATAGCAGCTTCTAGAACACTTATAGACTCCAAATCTTCCCAAAAAGCCACAGATAAAGCCAAGGCCCTGGTAGACTTGGCTTTGACTCTGAGTGGAAAAGTTTTGTTATGGTAAATATAACAAGAGGTAATAGCTTAAGACAATGATTTGGAAACATTCTGTTTTGGCACACGCTGTCCCTTCTTATGTTCACAAGAAATTAACAATTGATCTGAAGTTCTGAAAGATTTAAGTCTGTTGAGATAGTCCCAGAGCAGTCTGTGGGCACCCAATGTATGGCGCATCCTCTCTCACTTATTTTCAAGTTCAGGAAAGAAAATGGGGAGAAGGATAGTTTGGCTTAAAGTAAACATGGATACCACTTTAGGCATAAAAGATGGATTAGTCCTCAAAGAAACCCTGTCCCTGTGGAAAATGCGGTATGTTTGACCAACTATCAGAGCGTGCAACTCAGACACTCTTCTTGCAGAGGTCAGACAATTAGTAACCCGTTTTCCATGTTAAGAACCATGAGTCAGCCAGGTTAGCTAGTTCAAATGGAGCAAGTGTTCACTTCTGTAACAAAATTCAGATCCCAAAGGAGGGGCCACCAATTTACTTGGAGTCCTCTTGTGCAAAACCTCTTTCAAAAATGTTTTGACATGAAAATCCAATGAAAGAGGAGGATCCCTAAGCAGACATGTTGAAATGGTGGAGAAAATTAACCGTGATAGAGGGATAAGAAAGACCATGGGATAGTAATTCACACAAACATTGTAAAAATAAGTTATGAACTCACCATAATGACACATCTCTGTTGTTCATTCTAATTCTTCAACTGATGGGATCTTAGATCCCACTTGAGTGCTTTTTCCAGATTCTTGGATCCAATTTTCCCTTTACTTATAATGCCCCACTAACCTAACATACCTCAGATAGAGTCTGCTGCCCCCAACAAACCATGGCTAATATTAAAAGAATCTAAATGGCAGAGATAACAGAGACAGAACTGGAGCTCAAACAAGGAACAACATTTCCCAAAGTATAATCCCTTAGGTCTCTCCAGGAGTGAACGGAAAGGGGGGTCTACATCAGAAGCTTGAACGGTTAAAAGAGCGAACGCTCTTTGATCTAACTTAAAATATCAAAGGTACTAAATAGCGAAGACACGGAAAGCTGCTCTGTCAAAAAAACAAATTCAAACACAACAAAAAAGGGGGGGGGGGCTTTGCCCCCCCCCCACCCCCCTACTTAAATATAGCAAATCTGAGATTGCACCACAGTGGAGGAAATGGCAAACTCCCAAAAATGGACCAGTGATTTTTTCCCCCTGGGAAAAAAAATCGCTATTTGTGTGTTCGCTATTTAGTGCCTTTGATATTTATAGCTCGATCAAAGAGCATTCCCTCTTTTAACTGTTCGAGCTTCTGATATAGACCCCAAAGGAGGTTAGGAGGATGGGAAGTTGAGGAAGAATGAAAATGGACAACACAGATGTGTCATTATGGTGAATACATAACTTTTGTATTTTATGTCATTTTCATTCATTCTTCAACTGATGGGACAGAGTTCCCAGCTAGATGAACCCTGGATGGTGCTCATGGCAGGATATTTTGGATTACTGTGGAGCCAAAGGCAGCTCTGTTTCTAAAAATCAAATCCAACTTGTAATGAACAATAAAGGTATGAGCACTGGACCAAGTGGCAGCCACACAAATGTCACCTATTGATGTTCTTGACCAAAAAGCTGAAGAAGCGGACAGAGATCTCGTGGAATGTGATCTAGGAGACTTGGGTAAAGACAACCCTCTTGGGCTGCAGACAGAGGATATCCAATCAGTGAACCATTTGGCTAAAGTTACATTAGAAACTGCATGCCCAATTTATTTAATGAAAAGGATACAAACAACTGGCCAGTTTTCCCTTAATCTTTGGTCTGATGGAGAGAGAAATGAAGTTACCTATGTACATCCAAAAGATGGAGCATATACTCTCACTTACTAGAAACATTTGGAAAGAAAACTGGAAGATTAATGACTTTAATATTAGATTCGGAAGGCATCTTAGGCAAAAAAGACAGGTTGATATGTAGGGAAACTCTATTCTTATGAAAACACAGGTAGGGAAATTTGGAAAAAAGAGCCTAGAGTTCGGATACTCATCTAGCTGATCTAATAGTGATTAGAAATATAGTTTTCCAGGATAAAAACTACAAGTTGGTTGAAGGTTCAAAGGGGCACTGGGTTAGATCTTGAAACAGGATATTTAAATTCCAAGAGTAGCATCCTTGATTGAGGGCCTAAGTAAGACGGTACCCTTCAGAAAGGCCTTGCACAACCTAGAAGATGCTAAGGAAAATGATTTTCAACAGAATACAAGTTTGAAATGCCAGCTAGCTGCACTTTAACAGAGAAACCAGCTCCCTCATGAAAAAACTGAAGCTAAAAATTTAAGGACAGCTGGTATAAAGACAGAAAGAGGGTCCAAATCTCTCTTAAGGGCCTAAACTGAAAATCTCTTCCATTTACTTTTTGTAAATTTTACTAGTAGAAGCCTTTTGAAAGGACAACAAAATATGTTGGACTGGGGAGGCAAGACTGGGCTGTCTAGCCATCAGTGGAATATGGATAAATCATGCGGTCAGCTTGAGATTTATGTCATGTCCAGATGAGTCATCCCTGTCTGGACTGGGGCCTAGTAACTAGAGGAGATACAGAAGACAAGACCACAGGAAGGGAAAAATTTGACAACGCCAAAAAGGTGCAATGAGAATAACTCTCCTCTGTAACTGGTGTGCTTTCTGCAAGAATTTTGTGATCAGAGGTAATGGGAGATGAGCATAAAGGAGACCAGCAGGCTAATCACGAACTAGAGCATCTCTCGGTATTTCTCCAAGAAGGGGACCAGGATGAAGAACCAGCTGCACTTATTGCTGAGGGGAGAAGTGAAAAGGTCACAGCATGGCTGGCCGGATCGACAGAAAATTTTCTCCACAACTTTAACATTCAGAAACCACTTGTGAGATCAGAATGGACCTGCTTAGTTTGCCTGGCTTTCCCAGGCATGTGCATTGCTATGAGAAAGTAACCAGAAGAGATAGCCCATTGCCAGACTTTCACTGCTTCTCAACATAGCAGATGAGATCTGGTTCCTCCCCGTTTGCTGATGCATCAGACTACAAAACTACAGATATACTGTCTACTTGAATAGCAATCTTGCTGGAGAAGAAAGTGTCTTGAAATGCCAGCAAAGCTATGAGGATTGATCCCATTTCCAAGACACTGATATGCAGATTGGCCTATTCTGGGGACCACGTACCTTGGATGTCCTTCCTAAGTAATGCCCCCTCCCAAGCCCAGTTGGGATGTGTCCATGGTCATCACGGCCATCCTAAGCAGGACAGCAAACGGATGTCCTTGAGAAACTTTGTCCAAGTAAATCCATCACAGAAAATATTTTTTGCAAGTTTAAGTGATCCTGACTGCGGCGAACACAGACTGCTGAAAAAAAGACCACTATACTTACAGCATCCACTGCAGAATCCGCATATAAAATCTGATTAAAGGAACCAGAGTGATTGCTGCTGCCATGGACCCCTAAGGCTTCCAATACTACATGTGCTGGAGGAGAAGAATGCAAGACCAATATCATGACCTGGGATCTGAGTGTTTGTACTCTCGAGGGAGGAAGTGATGCTATCTGACTGTGTCTAGATGGACACCTATGAACTCCATATCTGCATGTTGTGAGGTGTGACTTTCTGCAGTTAACTGTAATGCCTAGACAAAGACATAATTGGAGTAAGTAGTCTCTTGCTTGTAAAACCAGATGCCTGTTTCCATACCTGACTGCTGCAACCATTCTGAATCCCAGCAGTCTCAAGTGAGCTGCTACCACTGCCATGCATTTGGTAAACACCCTGGGTGCTGTGGTGAGGCCAAAGGGTAGTGCTCTGAACTGGTAATGACTGGTTCCCAAATGAAAGTGCAGATATCTTCTGGAGTGCCTGCTCATTTTGACATGATAGTGCACATCTTAAAGATATACTGAGTACATTCAAATTGGACTGAACTGTGACCATCCAGAACCTTGAATATTTTACATACTGGTTCAGACTGCTGAGATATAGAATGGGTCGCATGTTCCCCGTCTTCGTTGGCATTAAAAAGAATCTTGAGAAGGTTGCGGATCCTATCTGGTCTCGGGGACCTTCTGGATGACACTTTTCTCTAGCAGCTTTTCTATTTCCAAGGCTGCCTCCTTCTCCTGATTGGGACATCAGGGATTATTTTCATCTATGCACCAGGAATTTAGGAAAATGGTATAACATAACCTCTGGATATGATTCTCTGCACTTAGGGATCTTCTGTGAAGGATACCCTGGCATTGTGATGCTGAGATAAGCACCCCCCAACTGCCTATGGAGAAAGTACAGTTGTGTACACTTACCATAAATGTAGATGCTCGAGTGTATTCACTGTTGCAGTCATCACATTTGGGTTATCTGCTTGCAGTAGCCTTCAGTTGGCCTGACTATCAAAGCTTTGTGTCCTGCGTCAGTTGCTCTCTCATCTTCCATGACGTCAGGTATATAAAGCATGCAGCCGATGCCATTAAATCAGTTTTTCTTGCCCCAGATGTCAGGTGCCCCCCTAATGGGAAGCAATTAAATATATATACAAGGTTATACCTCCAACAAAAAAGCAAATACACCAAAGCATAGTAAAAAGGAATAGAGGTAAAGCCAAAAGAAGTCAGGGGGCTGGAGGGAGGGTAACCAGGACTGCAACAGTGAATACACTCAAACACCTACATTTATGGTAAATGTACACAACTGTAATAAGTTCTTTGTGTTTCACTGTTGCAGTCATCACATTTAGGTAGATTCCCAAAGCTAAGGATAGGAGGAGAAAATTAGGGAGCATTAGGACCAGCTAGAAGGCCCTGCAAGACTGCAGTGGCAAAGCCAGCACTGGATTTAGAAAAAATTGGCAAATGGTAATGCTTCGTGAAGGTATGTACATAACTCCAGGTAGCAGCTTCCAGGATATCCCTGGTAGTGACACCTCTGAGAAAGGCTGTAGAGGTAGATGCAGTCCTGCTTGAATGTGGTCTTATCCCCTGTGGGATAGGTTTTCCATGGTGCTTATAGCAGAAATGAATGCAATGGCATATCCATTTACAAATGGTTTGCTTTGAAATGGCCTTTCCCCTCTGCCCCTGCAGCAAATGCCACCAGCAGCTGTTCAGATTTCCTGAGATGTTTAGTCCTGTTCAAGTAAAATCTAAGTTGTCTGTGCACATCTAAGGAGTGCAGTATATGTTCCCCCTTGTTCTGTGGATTAGAAAAGAAGGTTGGAAAATGAATGGAGTGATTAAGAGCCACACTGGATACTACCTTGGGCATGAAGGAGGGATTGGTCCTGAGGAACACCCTGTCTGCATGAAAGATGATGAAAGGCTCCACTGCCATAAAGGCCTGTAATTCAGACACCCTTCTTGCTGAAGTGATGGCTAAAAGGAAGGCTGTTTTCCAAGAAAGGAATTTCAACTCTACATTTGCAGCTGGCTCAAAAGGAGGTAGTGTTAGTTTTTCCAATACAAAGTTAAGGTCTCAGGCTGGAGATGCGGCTCTCCTAGGTGGTCTTGTTTATGGCCCCTCTGAGGAACTGCTTGAACAGTGGATGAGAAAAGAGGGGTGGGTTCTATGTTGTAATGAGCTGAAATGGCCGACGCATGAATTCTGATGGAGGAAAAGGAAAGGCTCTTGTGTGAGGCATCTCAGTTAAGTATTGAATAATCTGAGGTAAATTGGGGGCTGCTGTGCCCATCCCCTTAGTTTGGTTCCAGGAACAGAATCTTTTCCATTTTTCAGCATAAGATTTTCTAGTACTAAGCCTCCTTGCCTCCAGAATGACATCCAACACTTGTTTATTGAGGGATGGTAATGGAGAGATCAGGTAATTAGCCACGCTGCCAGGTTCAGGGTTTGAAGCTGAGGGTGCAGAATCTGGCCCTCCTGCTGGGACAGCAGGGTAAGGGTCTGAGGCAGGTGCCATGGTGTCAGCAGTGACACACTGCGCAAGAAGGGGTACCAGTGTTGATGTGACCAGTCTGGTGCAATCGGTATCGTCATTGGTTTGTCCTGTTTGATCTTTAGTAGTACCTTTCTTTTGGGAGGGTGACTTAATGGCTACGGTGTTTGCCTTAAAAACACAAGGTGCAGGGTTTGAGTCTCACAAGGGATAATTGGCTAGGCTTAAAATGGCTTGCAAGGGCAGTTAGCTTAGTACTAAACTATGAACTATGAACCTATGAACCTTGGAGAGGAGAGGCAGAGGAGGAAAGGCATAAACTGATAGATTTTTTCCAGGTGAAGGACAGGGCATCCACTTTCCAAGCTTGTTTGTGGGGAGTCCTTGTGAAGAATTTGCCCAACTGGTAGTTCTGGGGGGAGGCAAACAGGTCTATCTCTGGGCTCCCCCATTTGTTTATCAACATATTGAATGTCTTTGTTTCCAGTTTCCACTCGTGTGGACCCACGAGATTTCTGCTTAGTTCTTCTGCCAGTGTATTTAGGTTTCCTGGCAGGAATTGAGTCTGTAGGTGCACTTGGTAGCTCAAGGCTGTGTTCCACAGAGCCATGGCTAGTCTGCAGAGAGGGTATGAGTGCATTCCCCCCTGCTTGTTTATGTACCATGTAACAATGGTGTTGTCCGTCTTTACCATTAATTCTCCTGGAAGAATGTGGTCCTTGAAGGCTGTCAGAGCATTTTGTACAGCTAGCATTTCTTTTTGATTGATATGCAAGTGCATTTGACTTGGGTTCCATTTGCCCTGAATGCACTTCCCTGCCAAGTGAGCCCCCCATGCATAGTCTGATACATCTGTTGTTAGGGTATGGGCGGCAGGGGGTAGAGTGAATGGCAGTCCCTTGTTTTGGTGGCAGATCTCTGCCCACCAAAGAAACTCTATATGCAGGCAAGGTATGACATTAATCATTGCTTCTAGATGCTAAGAATGTTGACAACTTAGGCTTTTTAGATAACATTGTAGTTTCCTCATATGCAGTCTTGCATATAGAATTAGGAGAATGTAGGAGGCCATGAACCCCAAGGCTTGCAGTATTTGTCTTGCAGATAGCAGGGTTTTTGTGGCCAATAGTTTGAAGTAGGCTGTCAAACTTGTTTCTCTGGTGTGAGGAAAGCCATCTGGGAAGCTGTGTTTAAGCTTGCTCCCAGGAATACAATTTGTTGGCAGGGTACAAAATGTGATTTATTTTCGTTTATGGTGTACCCTAGAGAAGTTAGCACTTTTTTGTACAAATGCCAGATGATTCAATAGTATGTCCTGGCTTTCTGCCTGAATTAGACAATCATCCAGGTATGGGTATATTTGAATATTTCTTTGCCTGCAAAATGCAATGACTGGAGCTAGGCACTTTGTGAATACCCTGGGCGCAGTAGATAAGCCAAAGGGCAGTGCAGAGAACTGATAGTACATGAAGCCTGCTTTGAAGCGTAGGTATCTTCTGCAAGATTCCCTGATTGGGGTGTGCAGGTAGGCTTCCTTTAAATCCAGTGTTGCCATCCTTGCCTAGCATAGGGAGCAACTGGTGAAGAGTTAGCATCTTGAGTTTTGGGATCACCAAAAAAGTGTTTAGGATAGAAAGGTCCAGGATAGGATGCCAGTTGTCGTCTTTTCTGGGCACCAGGAAAAAAGTCTTGAGTAGAAACCTTGTCCCCTTTCCTCTTCTGGGGCAGTCTGAATAGCCCCTATGCTTAGACAGAGAAATTGCTTTTGAGCCTCTGCCCACTGATTTGGGGGTAGATCTGGCCAACCGTTTGGTGTTGGTAAAGTGTGGAAGTGGATTCTGTATCCTTGGGAATCTATATTTAAAATCCATTTGTCCTGGGTAATGAGTTCCCAGTTTTTTGCCTGCAGAGCAATCTCCCTAAAGGAGCGGTCAGTTGAGAAGGGCTTGGAAGTTTTAAAGTAAAGTCACTGAGACAGTTTACCATAGGGGGAAGTCTTGCTACTTCCTGCTTTGGAAGTGGGAGCCCCCCACTGCTTTAGTCCTGTGCGTACCTTGGGACTGAAACCTGGGTGTTCTGCTGGTTCTGGGTTTGGAAAGAGAAGGCCTGGAAGAAGCAGGAAAGGACCAATTCTTAGAGGGCCAATGCCTACTAAATCTTGGAGGCTGTACTTGCAGGAAATCTAACAGTTTGCATAGATTTAGCTTTTTCCTCTATCTTTTTAAGTACTACGTCTGCTTTGTTGCCAAACAGGCGGTCCTGGTTTAAGGGAGCATCCAGCAATTTAGCTTTAATATGATCTGACAAAGGTTGCTCCTTAAGCCAAGCATGCCTTCTAAGTACAGACCCAGTGACAGCAGCCCTGCAAGATGCCTCTAGTGAATCAAAACCACATTGCAAAGTATGTTTTCCAACTTGTTCAGCAGAATGCATTAAATCCTGTAAATCTTTATTTTCAGCACATTCATGAATCATCATCATTTTCTGTTTAAGCAATCCAGTAACATGCTGCTGATACTTTAACATAGGAAACTGGCAGTTTAAGGCCCTAATGGCCAAGGTTGCAGAAGTGTATACCTTCTTACCCCATCTATCCAGCGTCCTGGAATCTCTATCAGAGGGGATAGGATTTCTGGCAGAAGTAGCCTTAATGCCTTGGGTCCCTGTAGGAACCCTGTAATATCGATCTGGTTTTCTGGGAGCAGGAGGTAAGGAGTCAGGGGCCAAGCTAGATTCCAAAAAGACATCATCAACAATGTCCAGTACAGGGGGAATAGCTAAAGGCCTTTGTTGGTGCAGGAGTACAAAATCCCTAAGCCTCTTTTTAGAATCAGAGTAATCCTGGCTTTCCCAGCGAAAATGCTCCCTAAGAGTATGCAAGGTTTCACCAAAAGAGAAATCCTCTGGAGGGGAAGCAGAGGGAATAGAGTCCTCTGCATCAGAATCCTCATAGTTAGATAAGGGTAAATCCTGGTCATCAGAGGAAACAGAAATGTTAGAATCCTGATCAGAAGAATTATAAGCAAATTCAGTCCTAGGTCTCTTAGAGGGGAAAGGTTGGCTTCTCCTGATTAAAGTAGTAATGTCTTCAGCCATTCTTATCATTTGTTTTTTAGGCATAGAGGCCTGACCATGCAGTCGGAGCCTGCACAATGGCTCCAGACCCATCCAAGGTAAAGACATCTGCAGGTTCCACAGTTGAAGCATATCACGGCATACCGGACTCCAAATGGGTCTCAGTAGAGGCCTGCGGATCTGAAGTAGCGGGTATCAGGGGCTGCGAAAGCGCCTCACTGAGTACCGGCGAACTGGCGACTAGCTTAGGAGAAGCGTCATCGGCAGCTTTGGACCTACGCGGTCTGTCTCTGTCTATCTTTGCGTTTTTTTGGAATGTCAGTAGTCGGGTGGGTTACCCAAGCCATATCTGGGTAACTAAACCCAGTACCAAAATACTCAGAAGTGTAAATATACAGACGACAAATAGTTCATTGTTTAAATAAGGCACAAAACCGACAGCGACGTACGTCGTGGTCAGGGCCTAGGCAAGGAATACAGTAGGAATTTAAATCTTTATGAGGTATTTGCTTTCCACAAGAAATACAATTATTGACTTTTACTGACATCGGATTAGAGCAAGAAAAAGTTTCCCCAATGGGGTACTTAGCTTTAGTTGAAGACTTCAGTTCTGAAACTCGAAAATGAAAATTTCAGGAGTCGGCCGACCGTCACTTGCAAACTGCTTCTGTTTCAGGCACCGCATGGCAAGAAAGACTGATGTAATGGCATCAGCTGCATGCTTTATACCCCTGACTACCTGACGTCATGGAAGATGAGACTGAAACCAATGCAGGACACAAGACTTTGATAATCAGGCCGAATGAGGGCTATTGCAAACAGATAACCCAAATGTGATGACTGCAACAGTGAAACACTAAGAACATCAACAACCGGGCAACCTTTAAGGAGTGTTGGTAGGATTTGTCTGAGAAGGAATCCCAGACACCCTGGTTCTGCAGGCCACTACTACCACTTGGGTGGTGCCTTAAAGTCCCCCCATGCTCCTGAGAGAACAATCTCATGAATCTTGATAAGAACCCTAGGACTTGTGAAACCACATTTTACTGCCTCCTTGATGATTCTGGGGAAAAGGTCTCGGAGGATTAGAAAAATGGATCCGAAAGGCAGACAAGGTCTTCCCATATTGCTCACTTCTTGACAGCTTTTCCTTCACCTTTGGGCTAAACAAGATGAAGCATCAAAAGGAGCATTGATGAATGAAGACTTGAAGGGCTCCGCAAAATTGCATAGTTGCATCCAGGCATGTCTCCTGATGGCTATGCCTGAACCAGCCACCTGTGAGTTACCCTCTGCAGCATGGGATATCAGCCTGATGGATGCATTAGCTATGGACTGAAGGGTGGCCAGTTGTGAAGAGATCTTGTTCTGGTTCTCCACAGACATAGACCCAGAAAGACATCTGGAGTGCTCTTTAGTCAAATCTCTTTGCAAACTTGTGAAATGTGTGCCGAACAACTCAAAAACCACAGGGCAAAGGACACTGAAGTGTAAATGCACTTAGCAAATCTGTCCAATGCCCTAGACTCCCTGTTAGGGGGATGAACAGATGACTTCTGCTCTGCAGGCCCTTACTTATTGGCTGCTATCACAATCATGACATCTGCTGAGACCTCCTTGCTCTAGTGTGCTCGGTCCTTTGGGAGGGGTTAAGATTCTATATAGGCACTTGGGGATAGGCTCCACAGTATCCAGCTCCTTCCATGCATGGTGTAAGACAAGATCTATTAGCTCATCTCCTGGGGGTGTCACCCAAGAAATAGCCAGGCCAGACCCAAAAACCTCCAGGAACACAGACTCCTCTTGGGACCGGGTGTCAAACGACCAACTACCTTTCTGTTTTACAAGTTTTAGTATTTCTCCAAAGGAGATGTTCTCAGGTGGAGATCTGAGGGACTATTCCACTTCATGAAAGTCAGTCTTCTCAGTCCGACATTCCTAAGGGGAATGTAAGCGTCTCCTTTGGCACATTCTCTTCTGAGGAGCCTCATCAGTGGGATGACCTGGTGAGGTATCTTAAGTGACAAGGGAGTCCTGAGAGACTGACTGGAGACTTGAATGGGTTGGCTGTCCCAGTGGAAAAGAAATAAGAGGCACAGAACTAAGAGTCAATGGTGGTAAAGAAATGGGATCTGCTTGGGGGGGGGGGGGTCAAGGATGTCCTCTCTCTAGGCAAAGAAAAACAACTTTCTATGGCAGAAAGGAAGGCATCAACAATGGTACAAAGGAATACCCTCTCTAAAGGGTAGAAATTAAGGAAAGAAAGGTAAAAGTACCAACAATGATACTTAAGAGAGTACCCAAGAATTAGCGGGTATGAAATAAAGGTATTGTCTGATGGACAGAACCAGAGAAATACTAGACAGTAAGGAGGAAATTCAGAAGGTAATATAAATAATAGAAATGCAATAGAAAATTGGCAAAAAAAATGTACAACCCAAAGAAAAGGTACCAGACTGCTCAAGAGAGAGGGATCTGTGTCTAACATATAAGGCAGCAAATGAGATCTAAGGTATGTAAAGACAGGAGCTCGAAAGTTATCAGAAAATCTGGAAAAGTGGCAGGGTCGGATCCAAAACTCCATCAACTGACGAATGAATGAATGAAAATGACAACATCAAATCCAGAGAACAACTAGCCCTGAATGGATGCTAGTTATGTTAACACCGGCTAGAAAACTTTTTCCATCAAAAAATCAATATGTGATTTTCTAGTAGCAAGCTTTCTTGCTTCCATTAGTACCTGTTGGACATCCTCAGTAAACAGGGGCTTAAAAGGATTAGGACCCTATCATACAGTCAGTCCACTAAAGTTGACTGATGCTGAGGTACAGGAATCTATCAAACACCCTTGTTCTCTTGTGAGTAGATCCAATCTGTGTGGAAGCTTGTGGTATTTGCCCCTGGCCATTTTCAAAAAGAAGGGAGAAACATAGTTACTTGGCCAGAAGTGAGTCACCATAATGATCTTGGGGTATTCCTTCTGAATCTTCACAAATATCCTGGACATTAGTAGAAAGGATGGAAAAGCATACAGGAACATTCCTGTCGAATGAAAAGAAAAGGCATTTGTCTTCTGGCCTTCTTGAGTAGAATCCCGGAACAGAATGTTGCCAGTTGTTCAGAGAGGAGGAAAAGAGGTCTACTTGAGGAACTCCCATACATTAATCAAATATTGGAAGACCCCTTTATCTAGCTTTCATTTGTGAGAGTATTGCCCAGGTTCTGGTCAGCTTATATGCCACGCAGTTTTGCTCTGAAGTAATGTTGGATGCCTGCAGAGTGAGACTGTGCTGTGAAGATGTTTCCCAAGGTGGTATGACCTGGTTCCCTCTTGCTTGTTGATGTACCACATGACTGTGGTATTGTCTGTAAAATCCTGAAAAGTTCCTGGACACCAAAGATGATTTGAGTGTTGAGTGCCTTGATCATGGCAAGCACCTCTTTCACATTTCTGTGCTTGTGTCTGTCCTTGGTGTCCCACACACCCTGCACTTCTCTCTCTCCTGAAACTGCTTCCCAACCAAAGTCTGAGGAGTCAGTGGTGACTGACTGCATTGGAACAGGGAGAGAGAAGAGAAGACCTGGATTTAAGGACATTTGTTGTCTCCAACAAATGATTTCCCTCCTGACAAATCCCAGTGCTCTAGGAATTGAAAAGAAAAAAACATGTTGGTGCTGGGACCAAAGAGACTTCAAATACCACTGTTTCTCATTAGTCTTGCCAGAGGTATCATGAGAATCACAGAAGCCATGAGACCCAAAGTCCTGAAGTATTCCCTCACAGTGACTGAAGTTTGAGTGGAAACCCTTAAAAATAGATCCAGATGTAGATCTATTTTTTTCTTGTGGAAGAAATGCTCTTTGAGCTGAGGTGTCTACCTGATATCCCAAGAGCACAGCCCTGTGTGAAGGCATCAAGAAAGGCTTCTAAATATTCTCTTGGAAGAACCTGTCAAAAAGAGTCTGATCTGTAGGATGAGGAATGACCTCCTGGAAAGGAAGAACTTCCTCCACTGCCATCAGTAACCTGAATGATCTTCAGAACCCCTTTTGTCTAAAACTATCTGTTGTCAAAGAGAAAAATGGAGATTCAGGCTTTCTGGAAGACAAAAGGGGCAAGAGTGGGCGGTGGTCAATAAGGTTGCTTAACAGTCATTCAAATTTGGTACACCGTCTTCGGTTTGGGTGGTTTGAGTCTTATTTTTGGAACCCCCTTACCATTTTTTCTTAAATGGTGTTTACCTGTATTTTGCTGAGACTGTTTATCCTGTTTTTTGTCAAAACTGGATAAGGAAGAGTTACAGAATCCCTTAGAAAATTTGGAAAATGAAAGCTGAAAAATCTTACGAGATTCCAAAATCAGCTTATCCCTTTTACCACACATTTGATCACCTCTGCAGCAGAGGGGTCAAAAACTAAATCTCTACCCAAAGAGGAATTTAAATCTAATTTTTATTAACATCTGTGAGTTCCTGAGAATGCAGCCATGCAAACCTCCTCAAATCAGTACCAAATGCCATAGCCCTGGGAACAGTATCAACAGAGTCATACACACTGTTAACAATGAGTAGTGACCTGTGCAACAGAAGAAACTAAATTATTTAAAGCAGATCTCTTCTCACAAGAAGTAACTACAGATAAAACTTTATTCATACTTTTACAATTAAGTTAATATGAACTTTAACATATGAGCCTGACAATTCAAAATTATGAAAATCAAAGTTGCAAAAGTATACCCCCCCCCATACTTACCAATAATTTCCTCATCCTTAACAGAAAACGTAGTACTGGAATTAAAAAGAGGTTATGTACTCACAATAATGTCCCATCTGTGTTGTTGATCTTCATTCTTTCCTCACAAATGGGTTCGGACCTGATCTATCGGATCCAACTCGGCTGATGCTACAGCGCGCAGCCACCAGATCTCTCGTGCTTCTCCCTTATCCACAATGCACCTGCCAACTACCTCAGATCGTCCTTGCTGATATATAGCATAGAAGGATAGGGAGAAATATGGGAAGCCATATCCAGTCATATAAATATGTTAAATGTACCTAAACAGAGACCATGTAACTGCTTGTTCCTCCAGAAGTCATGGCCAGGGGTAGGTGGGAGGGGAGGTGAGGTGAGGAAAGAATGAAGATCGACAAAACCAATGTAACGTTATGGTGAGTACAGAACTTCTTTATCTGATGATGTTAATATTTATTCCATCCTCACAAATGGGACAGCGTCCTTAGCTACTTGAAATCCAGGGTGGACTCAAAGAAGGCTATTCCTGAGCACCATATAACCAAATGATGCCCCACCTCTGGAGACCAGATTAAATTTGTAACGAGTGATAAAGGTATGAGAAGTAGCCCAAGTAGTACTGCACAAATGTCATCCACAGACATCCTAGATTGAAAAACTGTGGAAGTAGCCACAGATCTAGTGGAGTGTACTTTCAATGGCTGTGTAAGACAAATAACTAATGTATTATAGATAAAGGACATGCAATATGTTAACCACTTTGATAAAAAATATTTTAGAAACCAATTTTCCCAATTTTGGCCCAAGAAGGAAACAAATAGTTGGCCTGCTTTCTTGATTTTTTCTATTCTATTCAGAAGAAACACAACTATCTATGAGCACCCAGTAGATGTAAGATACATTCTCCTTTGCTGGTAAAGTTAGGAAAAAATACTATCAAATTGATACAACTATTTATGTTGGAATGTGACACTACCTTTGGAAGAAAGGACAGACTGGTACGTGAGGTTATTCTATCTTTGTGAAAAAACAAATGAGGAGGTTTAAAAGATAGTGCTTGGAACTCAGAAATTCTTCTTGTGGAAGTGATGGAAACCACGAAAATGGTCTTCTATGAGAGAAATTTACGGTCACATGTAGCTGCTGGTTCAAAGCGGGGTTATGTGACAGACTGCAGCAATAGATTTAGGTCCCATGGAGGTGTAGGGTCTTTAAAAGGAGGCTTTAGAAGGAATTTCCCTTTTAAGAAGGCCTTGCTCAACTTGTGAGATGCTGTGGATGCACCACTCAAACCTGTATGGTAATTGGAAATTACTGCTAACTGTACCCTAATGGTTGTCGTACTAACACTACTTTGAAAAAGGTGAGCAAGGAAATCTAAGATGTGATAAAAAGAAACTGAAAAGGGGTCAGGTTTATGCTGCTGAGCCCAAATGGCAAACCTTTTCCATTTACTACAATACATTTTCCTTATTGAGGCTTTATAGGAAGACAGAATTATATGTCGGACAGGTGATGAGAACATAGACTGTCTGGCTACTAAAGGAAGTGGAGAAACCAAGTACTCAGATTGCGTTTGGTATATCTGGGTGTGACATGCCTGTCGGGTGAGACAGAAGGTCCAGAGAGGGATCTAGGTTCCACAGTGGTTGAATCAAGTGATGCCACAGGAAGGGAAACCAAATATGTAGAGGTCAATAGGGGGCAATGAAGATTACGTGCTCTTCGACCTGACAGCTTTCTGCAGAAATTTTGGAATCAATGGGGTTGGTGGGAATGCATAAAGGAGACTGGAAGGGCCAATCATGAAGTAGAACATCCCTCTGTGATGTCCCCGCAGGGTAATCAGGGCAAAGTAGTTGCTGCCCTTGTTTAGGGGAGAGGCAAAAAGATCGCAGCATGGCTGCCCTCATCAATGGAAAATCTCGTCTGCCACCTTCTCGTTGATGGACCACTCATGTAGTAGCAGTATGCACCTGCTCAGTTTGTTCGCAATCATGTTGGATCTCCCTGGAATTGTGTCGCTAAAAGAAAGCTGTCTGAAGAGATCGTCCACTGCCAGACCCTGAGCACTTCTCGACAGTGTGTAGGATCTGGTTCTCCCCTGTTTGCTGATGTACCAGGCAACTGACATGTTGTCCATTTCAATCGCAATTGTCCTAGAGGGAAAAACACCTTGAAATGCTCGCTCTCTTTTCTAGAAAATTTATACGCAAACTGGCCTCTTCGGGGGACCAAGTACCCTAGACGGTCTTCCCCAGATAATGCCCCCCCCCAATCTGGGAAGCATCCATGGTCACTATGGCCTTGGGATGTTAGGGAATGAATGGACGGCCATGGAGCAGGTGATCCATCTGGATCCACCAATAAAGATCTCTTCAGCAAGTGTTGGTAACTTCTATCTGATATGACATTGACTGATGGAAGACTAACCACTGGGTAGCCAGTATCCACTGTAGGATCAGCACGTAAAATCTGGACAATGGAACCAAGGTTATCGCTGCAGCCATAAAGCCCAGAGTTCACAGGACTGGGCAGGCTGAGACTGATGTATTGTCTCGAACCTTCTTGACCTGTGACCTTACAGTCAGAACTTGGCGAGGTGGAAGGGAAGCAATGGCTGTGTCTGTGTTGAGCAGTGCTCCAATAAATTCCAGTGTCTGAGTTGGTTGGAGTTGTGATTTGTTGTAGTTTATCGTTATTCCTAGGAGAGCACAGGTGTGGAGAACCTAATCTCTTGACTGCATGAGTTGATGCTTGGTCAGAGTGGTAATGAGCCAGTAATCCAGCTAGGAAACACCTGAATCTCTGCAGTCTGAGGTATGGTGGTACTACTGTGATCCATTTAGTAAACACTCTGGGAGCTGTGGTGAGTCCAAAGGGCAGTACTACTCTGAACTAGTAATATCCCAGCTGGAAGCATAGGTACTTCCTGGACAGCCTTTTCATCTTTTTGTGATCATAGGCGTCCTGGAGATCTATCAAGCATATCCGTGCCCAGAAAAGAGAGAATGGACTGAACTATGACCATCTGGAACTTGGTTCATTGAACAGATTTGTTTAGCTATGTGAGAACCAAAATTGGTCTCCAGTTCCCTGTCTTTTTTGAAACTAAAAAGAACCATGAGTAGGGTTCTGGATCCTATCTAGTTTGGTGGGACCTCTTAGATGACTCATTTTTTTCAAAAAGCTTTCAAATCTGAATTGCTGCTTGGTCCCTCTGACTGGGTGGAACATCTGGGATTTTCATGGGAATTAGGGGTGGAAGGGAAAATGGTATTAAATAACCTCTGGATATAATCCTCTGCACCAAGTATCTTTTGTTAATTCTAGCCAGGCTCTCTGGTGAAGGGACAATCTTCCCCCAACTGTCTCCATAGATGGACAGTCGGTCCTCTATTCAGGCTCGCTGATAGGGTTTATCAAAGAAAGATTCTAATGAACTCTGGTTTTGCAGGCCACCTCAGCCATGAGGGTGATGATGTTCATTGGAGTTCCCCCCTCTTCCTCTGCGGGCACTTCCTCCACATATGTCATGGAACTGACCTTGGGATTTTTTGAACCACATTTTCCAGCCACTACATTGATTCCTGGAGGATTGAAAAATGTATGCCCATGGCAGACAAGGTCTTACCATCTTTCTCACACCTGGAGAGTGTTCCTTTCATTTTAGGACCAAAAAGGGTTGTTCCGTCAAAGGGACCATAGACCAAAATTGGACTTGAATAGCTCCGCAAAGTCGCATAAGTGCATCCAGGCATGCCCCCTCATGGAAATGCCTAAACTGGCAGATCCTGAGGTTCCTTTCCCTGTGCTGGAATTATTGGAAATAGTCTGAAGGGGTGCCATCTGAGAAGTTACTGAATCCTTAACCTCTGCAGATACGATTCCTAAGAGAGTATTTGATCACTCTTTGGTCAAATCTCTCTGAAGTCTAACAAAATGTGCCAGATGGCTCAGCGATTGTAATGAGAGAGTCACTGAAGCAAAAACAAGCTTATCCAGTCTGTCCATCGCCCGTGACTCCCTGTGGGGGGGGGGGTGGACAGTGGAGCTCTCATTGGCTAATTCCTTCTTTGTGACTACCGCAATGACCATGGCATCAACTGGAACCTCTTTCTGCCCAAAACTGTCTGTCTGCAGGTGGTACCATTATCCTGTCTGGTCTCTGAGATATTGTCTCTATGGAGTCAGGCTTTTTCCATACATGCCTAGAGATCACGTCTACGAGCTCGTCGGTAGGAGGAGTCATCCAGGAAGCAGAGGGTCCTATACCGAAAGCCTCTAGAAGAACAGATTCCTCCTGTGTAGGGGTTGAGGCTGTCCAGTCATCTCTCTGTTTCAGGATTTCTAGTATGTCTCCGAAAGGAACATCTTCAGTAGGTGACCATGGGGACCCTTCTCCTTCATCGAAACCCATGTCTTCGGTGACAGACTCCTGTTGGGAGTCTAGGTGCTTCCTCTTCAATGTCATTTTCCTGGGTACTTCCTCACTGGAATGTTCTGGGGAAGTCTCAGAAAAGGAAATCAAAATTCCCTGAGGGGAAACCTGAGGTTTTGGTACAGGATGCCCCCATGGAGACAGTAATTGAAGCTCCAGATGCTGGGGTATTATGGTGGAATAGGTAGGATCCAAGGGGGAAGGCTCCATCAGGGCTCCTGAGGTAGTGAACACTCTCTCTGCAGCCTTGAACGGAGAGCTCGAAGGAGCCAGACAGAGGCTCTGATCCCAGAAACTAGGTTTCTGAATTGTCCTCTCTCTCCCATCCATTGGCACCACCCCCAAGGAGGAAGCTGGAGCTGAATTGTCCAGTGCTGAGAAGCTGTGGAATAGAGACAGCTCTGAAAACTTCAGAGTCAAATGCTGCACCCCAGACTCGGCAGGCAGACTTCGGCTCTGAGAGCTCTCCTGATTGGAAAAGATAGTAGGTCTCAGAGGAAATGCTGGATCCGAAGATACAGAGATCCTCAGATCTGAGACTGATGGATCCGGATGGATGACTGGGATCCTGAAACTCTAAAACAGCAGATGGGTGTCAGAGGATGAACACTTGCAGGGGTGGTGTGGTGGAAGGTCAAACCACCAGATCCAGAGGGGTAGGCACCGGGGGAAGACCAATCTGCCCCCGAGCCAAGAGAATCTTCATCACTCTTCTCCACATCTTCTTCTGTGAGACTTATGGAAGAAAAAGCATAGTAAATGGAGAAGGATGCTGGTCTCTGCAAAAAGGGTGATGGAAGCTTGTCTGGCACTGGGTCAACTGACAGAAAATATCTAGTACCAGGACAATACAGTATCTCCAAAGGCTGTGTCTGATCCGATTTGGATTCTGCCGGAACCATAATATTTGTTTTAGAAGTCATAGGATCGGAAGGAGCAGTCAGCTCTGAAGGTTTCATCTTTTTCTGATCCGGGATCGAGACTGGATGTTTAGCACTCTGTTTCCGTGAAGAATCCGAGGAAGATTTTGATGAGGTGGAAGGATTCAACTTTGGAGACTGGGATATGGCTTTTTCAAAAGAGGAAGGAAGGAGGAAACCTTTTAATATCAATTTATTTTTATGTTCAGTTAAGGCCCGAGGATTAAATCTGTGACAAATCGAGCAATCTCCCTGTAAGTGTAATGGACCCAAGCAGTATACACAAAGGGATTGTGTGTCCGAGATAGGCAACTTATGTCCACACTTAGAACATTTTTTAAAACCTGTAGGTTTGTCAGTCATTGTGTAAAATATATTTCCACGATAACTACAAGTCAAATTTCAATAAATAAGAAACTGAAAATAGTAAGCAACTTAATTTTTTTTAACAGGGTGAATGAAGAAGGAGAAAGAATATCACCAATGTTAAGAAGAACTACAACCAAGTCATAAGTAGAAGGGAGATAGTAATGACAGTATCTAACAGTACCAAGTACAAAAGGAGACTGAAAAAAGCAGATGAAAAGATTACAACCCTCAAGAGCAGTAGAGGAGAAGAGTACACAAGAAAATAGTATGAAATACGATGGTGAGAAATACGAAGTTGCAAGGGCAAAGGAGAATACGGAAAGGAAGAAGATCATAAACCACAAACAGTAAAGCCTAAAAGTTACAAGGTAAGTTAAGAAGGAAAAAAAAGTTCAAGAAGATAATTTTCAATGAAAAAAATTTACTTATCTAATACAGCTCGAGACAGACTGGTAGACCATGTCTGTTAGCTAAAAGCGGCAAAAGAGTTCTGAGGTAGTTGGTAGGATGCATTGTGGGTAAGGAAGAAGCTCAACAGATCTGCTGGCTGCAAGTGTAGCATCAGCTGAGTCTGATCCAATGGATCGGATCTGAACCAATTTGAGAGGATAGAATGAAGACTGACAAGTTGGGTCAACTAAACATATAGCTGTTGGGTCAGGTTTTGGAATAGCATCTAAAAATTTAAAAGACAAAGGAACTTTATACATCCTATCTGCCTTTTTAAGGGCAGTTGGCTGACTATCAGGAAAACTGCAGGCAGTAAGACACGTGTTCTTTAAAGCAGAAAGAACATGAGGAAAGGGTGCAGGTTCTGGAAATTCCTTCAGTAGCAACTCAGTATTTTTGAGGGACTGAGAAACCTCCGTGTTCTCCCACTAAAAGCAATTCTCAGAGAAAGAGAACACCCCCCCCCCCACACACACACACACACACACAGGAAGAATCAGAAACTGAGCTCTCCACTGACCTTGATTCAGAAACCTGAGGAGAAAAGCCTACATCTGTCATTTAATCTTCCTATTCAGATTCAGAATCCTGAATCTCTTCAGGAAAAGAGGTATCCACCCCCCCTTTTTTTTTACCAGAGATTACTTTACAAGAAGAATAAATAGCCTAAATTAAATCTTGAGCCAGACCCAGTAAACTGATCCTATGTATGGAAATTTGAGGAGGAGTAGACACATGCTTAAGTTTTCTACTTCTTTTTGACAGGAAAAATGGGGCCACCCATGTTACTAATGGCAGCAGCAGCTTCTCCAGGGATGGGCACAGCATTCTGATACAACAGTAAAGCCCTCACTGTTCCCTCTCCTAGGGATGATGAGACTGGTTCTCCCTTACCCACTGAGGACCTCAGCAGCTGCACAGGATGTGGCTAACCCCTGGTCCATAGCAGCTGCAGGTGCTACACTAGAGGGATTTGGGGTAAAAGATGAGTAGTCTGTGGCACAACAAATGGCCACCGCAGATTCACTCACCTGTGGCTGAGCAAATTGCTAGATAAAAGGCTCTTTGTTTAACTTTTTCTTTTTGTGGCTGGAAGAAGGACCAACCATGGTACCAGTTGTTTGTTCCATGGTCAAGCCAAAAGTGCCTTCTTCCCATGGAAGACACGCAGCAAATGACATTAAAAACTACAAGTGTAAGTGGCACCTTTTTTGTTTTTTACCGAAAAACACAGCAAAAAGCACTTTAGAAAACCTTTCCCAGCCTCCAAAAAGCAAAACTTTTAGTTATGTACTCACCATAACTTTAGATGTTTGGGATCCATCTCGCCTACATTCTGTATTGATGGGCTCGGAGCCGACTCGGCACGCTATGCTATAGAGCGAAGCCTCTTATTGGCTGTGCTATTCTCTATCCCAGGATGCACCACCACTAATCCCCCAGATCTTGTTTGTTGGCATTCATGCACACACACATAACTTTTTCATATAACATTGCCAGATGTTTCAAGATGAAACAATAGAATTCGGACCGTCCGATCTCTTCTGATCTCCAAGGCAGGGGGAAGGAGGGTGGGTTATTGGGAATGTAGGCGAGATGGATCCCAAACATCTAAAGATGTTATGTGATCCTATCTCGCCTACATTCTGTACTGATGGGACAGCGTCCCTAGCACCTAAATCCTGGGTGGCTCACTGGAAAACACTCCTGAGCACTGTGGAACCAAATGAAGCTCGACCCCGAGATGCCACATCCAATTTGTAGTGGGAAATGAAAGTGTGCGGGGAAGACCACGTAGCCGCAGCACAAATGTCACTAATGGCAAGCTTAGAATGGAATGCTATAGAAGTAGCCATAGCTCTTGTAGAGTGAGCTTTGACAGAGGTCGTAAGCTCTTTATTAGAAGAGGAATAAGCTTGACTAATACAGTCCCTGATCCATTTGGCAATAGTGACCTTTGTGACGGCTTTGCCCAATTTATTATCCGAAAAGGACACAAACAATTGATCTGTTTTCCTTGTTTGTTTGGTCCTGTCTAAATAAAAATGCAATTGCCTGTGGACATCCAATGTGTGGAATATGTATTCCGCTTTGTTTGAGTACTTTGGAAAGAAAACTGGAAGTTCTAATGACTGTTGCAGGCAAAAACTGGAACAAACTTTAGGGACAAAGGATGGATTAGGCCTGAGGGATACTCTATCTTTGTGAAAAACCAGGTACAGTGGTTTTACAGATAGAGCTTGAAGCTCTGAAACCCTTCTGGCTGAAGTAATCGCGACCAGAAAAGCAGTTTTCCAAGATAGAAATTTCAAATCACATGTTGCTGCCGGTTCGAAGGGGGAGGAGGTTAAGGCACGTAACACCACATCGAGATCCCACGGAGGAGCAGGATGAGAAATCGGAGGTCGTAAAAGCGCAGCACCTTTCATGAAGGTTTTACACAATCTGTTGCTCATTAAAGGTGAGTTTATAGATTCATGAAAATTGGAAATAGCTGCCAATTGGACCTTGATGGTAGAGACTGAGGAACCTTGATTGAATAGGGAAGTTAGAAATTTTAGGACTTCCGATACAGGAATAGTAATGGGATCCAGACCCCGGAGTTGAGCCCAAATAGCAAATCTCTTCCACTTGCTAGTATACAATTTCTTAGTGGCAGACTTGTGGGCCGAAGATAAAATATGTATGACTTCCGGGTCTAAGGTATGATTCCTGACTATAGTCGGAAGAGGAGGAGCCAAGCTGTTAACTTCAAAGTGTGAAGGGACTGGTGGAGTAGTCCCGACTGATGAATTAATAGGTCTGGGATCTGATCCAGGAACCATGGACCGTCCAGTGCATATTTCCGAAGATAGGGGAACCATACCTGACGAGGCCAGTAAGGAGCAACTAAGATCATTTTGCTCCCCAAGTGAGACGCCTTTTGGATCATTCTGGGAAGGAGGGGAACTGGGGGGAAGGCGTATAGCAAGCCGGTGGGCCAAGAATGGGCTAGTGCGTCCATAGGACTCTCCCCCGGAGCTGGAGTGAGGGAGAAGAACTTTCTGCACTTCGCGTTCAGCGGGTTTGCGAAGAGGTCGCAACACGGAATTCCCCATTTGCTGAAGATCTGAGTTGTCACTGCATTGTTCAGAGACCACTCGTGAGGCGAGAGTATAGTTCTGCTCAGTCTGTCGGCTATCACGTTGGATTTGCCAGGGATATGAGTTGCTATCAGAAAACGTCTGGTCACCACTGCCCATTCCCAGACTCTCATGGCCTCTCTGCAAAGAGGGTAGGATCTGGTTCCTCCCTGCTTGTTCAGATACCAGACCACTGACATGTTGTCGGAGTGAACGGCAATTACGCCCTGAGGGAGGTAATCGTGGAGGGCTTGTAGAGATAGAAGCACCGCCCTCATTTCCAAAACGTTGATATGAAGAAGACTCTCTTCTGAATGCCATTTGCCTTGGACTGACCTGCCCAGGGAATGCCCCCCCCCCCCATCTGGGAGGCGTCCGTAGTCAAAGTGGCCATAGGAGGAGGTGGAACAAAGGGTCGACCTTGATCCAGATTGGAGGGCACTAGCCACCAGCGAAGGTCCCATTTGCAGGTTTCCGTGATCCGTATGAGGTGACAGAGGGAGATCCTGAAAGGACCACTGTGTCGAAAGAAGCCACTGGAGAATTCTCATATGCAACCTTCCTAGGGGGACTAGAAGAACAGTGGCCGACATAGATCCCAATAGCTGCAGGACCATCCTGGCTGGAGCTTTGGATCTGAGAAGCAAGGCTCGGACTTGAGCCTGTATGGTTTGTATCATAGGTTCATACTAGGCTATCTGCCCTAGGGCATTTATAAGCCTAGCCAGAGTGTGTGTGGCTTTCACCACCCCTTAGGATGAGAATACTATACCCATTAGTTTGCTGTGCCTCTGTCCAGCAGTGATACAGAGATGATTCCCGGGGTAAACCTACAATCTCCCATCCACTCGTCAAGATTTCTCTTGAACAGAGTCAGTGAGGGGCTCTGCCTCACATGGACTGGGATTCTGTTCCATAGTGTAGGGAGTCTCTGGGTGATGAATCTGTCCCTCCAGCACGTCCTATTTATATCCGTGTTGAGGTTTAAGTCTCTTGCTCTCGTGGCTCTGGTGGATTTGGATTTTTGAGGTGGAGCATGTCCATTAATTCCGGGTTGGACATGGCCTTGTATGTCAGGCACAGATCACCTCTGAGCAGACAGTATGCGACTGAATAGAGCTGGAGTTTCTTCAGTCGGGCATCGTATGACATATGTTTGAGCCCCTTTATCCTTTTGGTGAGGAACTTTTGGGGTCTTTCCAACTGCTGCAGGTGTCGGGTAAGGTACATTCCGAATGGGGCGTTGAACTCAATCATTGGTCTGATAAGTGAAGAGTACAGGGGTACAATGACCTCTCCTGATCTGGATGTGAATCCCTTCATGATCAGGTGGGCAATGTAGAAGGTCTTCCTAACCACCATTTTGGCAATGTGAGTGTCAAAAGAGAGGTTACTGTCAACTTGGGTCCCCAGGTCCCTGATAATTTCTTCCGTGTTTAATGGATTACCACTTATGTGGTAATTAGGGGTTACCTTGTTTTTCCCAAAGGGTATGACTATACATTTTTTGGCATTTAGCTTAAGGCCATGGCTCTGGCACCAGTTATCCATTTCTATGAGACCTTTCTGGAGGATGTCTGTGTCTGATGGAGTGTCAATTATGGTGCCCAGTTTGCAGTCATCTGCAAATTTTGTCAGCCACAATCCCCCTATGTTTGCCTGCACTTCAGAAAAATAAATGCCGAACAAGAGGGGGCCCAGGACTGAGCTCTGTGGGACACCGCTCGTGACCGGCTTAGAGTCTGACATGGCACCAGCAACTCTAACCCTGTGTGTCCCCTTGAGCCAGTTTGCAACCCATCTTGTGACATATGGGTTTACATCTAAGCTGGTGAGCTTTTCTATGATGCCCGAGTGGGGTATTGTGTCGAACGCTTTTGCTAGGTCAAGGTAGGCTGTGTGAACTGCCTTACCCTCATCAATGGCCTTAGTGACCGTTTCAAAAAAGTCGACCAAGTTCAAGAGGCAGGATCTGCCCTTGACAAAGCCAAATTGGGTAGGATCCAGTGTCTGTAGGTCCCCAATGTCTTTATTTATGAGTTCCATTATGATCCTCTCCATAGCTTTGCAGACAAGGCTCGTCAAGCTTATTGGGCGGTAATTTCCAGGGTCCGTAGAAGCACCGCCTTTGTGGAGTGGGACCACAGTTGCCGTACGCCATTCTTTGGGTACGTATCCTGCAGTAAGGCTAAGATTAAACAGCAGCCTTATGTGTGGGTTTAGTTCCTCATCGAGTTCGTGTAGCACACAGCCAGGGACACCGTCCGGTCCCATTGATGCTGTGTTTTTTGCTTTAGAGAGAGCAGCTCTCACCTGGGCATCTGAGATGTTTGGGAGGCTAGACTCTGGTGGGATAGATATTTCTCCTTTGGGGGGGGGGGGAGGGGAGAAATTTGCACTGAACCTGTCTGCCAGTATGTTGGCAATGTCTGTGGGTTCAGTGATTTTTTTATCATTTTGGACTAATTCTGAGCATATCTGGGAGTTTCCACCCAGGTTTCTAACATAGCTAAAGAAGGCTTTATGATTGTCTTTTGTGTCATTAGCGATTTTTCTCTCAAAGTTGGCCTTGGATGATTTTATGAGTGATCGTAGTTTTTTGCTAGTATTGATCAGAGATGCCTTCCCTTTTAGGGATTTTGCTCTGTCATGTAGTAGCTTTCTCCTCTTGTTGTAGAGTTTGTTTATGGCTGGAGTCCACCAGACCGGGCGCCTGCCTTTGGTGGAAAGGGTCTTGATTTTATTAGGATTGCTTGATCCATACATTCCTGGAGGTGCTCGTAGAAGGCATTTGTAAGGGTTTCAGCAGCGTGGGTTGTGGTTTCCACTGGCTCGGGGCCTTGAAGGATACCACTCCAGTCTTAAGAAGTGTGAAGTTTGCTTTTGAGAAGTTCTTCACTGTGGTCTTTTGCTGGGGTGGGGCGGGATGTGGATCTCCAGTGAGATTAATTTATGGTCTGATCTCACCAATGAGGGATATACTTCCGGTGTGGAGCATTTTGTCCCCATGTTTGTGATGATCAGGTCTAGTATATTTTCTCCTCTTGTGGGAATGGTGACTAGTTGTTCCATAGCATTTGAGTTTATGAACTCAAGGAACCTTTGGCTAGGGTGTTGGGGCTTGAGTAATGTTCCCAGTCTATGTTTGGGTAGTTGAAGTCACCCAATATGATGGTGTTTGGAGAGACATTCATACTCTCCAGTGTCTTCAGGAAGGCTGTGTGGGTTTCCTGAGTTTGAGAAGGTGGTCTGTAGCATGTAACAAACTGTAGGGTAGTTTTACCTATGGTTAATTGCACCTGGATGGTCTCCGATGCTTCATGCGTTGCCACTAACCTGGAGGTGTGGGTATCCTTTATGAATATGGATACACCCCCTCCTTTTGTGGTTCGGTCCGGATTTTGGGGCCGGAACGCATGATATGAGGTATAACCTGATAGTGCTGGGGTGCTCTCAGGAGCCTTGAACCAGGTTTCAGTCACAGCACAGACATCGATGTTCTCCATACTGAGGAGGGCTTTGAGGCGTGCATCTTGAGGTTTAGACTTCTGGCATTGAGCAGTATTACCCTTAGTTTTTCTCCATTTTGTTTTCTAGGGCGGTAGGTTTATCATTTGAGCCTTGCCTAAAAAAGGCACTATGGGGGTGGCAAGAGCCTTTGCCAATATCCGGAAGCCCAGGGGTGACAGGTGCAAGCCGTCCCTTGCGAAGCAGCGTGGCTTGTCAAGCATGTCATCCCAGGCAGACAGACATTGGATCCCCTTAGAATGACACCAGTAATTAAGCCAATTATTAAAGCTGATCATTTTGTCTCTGTATTGTGGCATCATTCTTGGTGAGGGTAGGATACTGCTCAGGGTCAGGGTCACACCGGTCTGGGCAACATAATCTGAGAGCTCCTCTATGTCTTTTCACGTAGTCCAGGGAGGTACGTCTCAGGTCGTTCACACCGGCATGGACAATGACTGAGTCATACTTGTACTTGCTGTGGAGTGACCTGAGTGCTTGTGTTATGTGGCGGATTCTAGCGCCTGACAGGCAGCTTACTGTGATCTTTTCCTTGTTCAGTCTGGTGAGTGGGACGTCAGTGTGTCTGACTATGGAGTCACCTATAACAAGTGTGTCTGGCATTGTGTTTGGCCTTAAGGGCTGTGACTGTTTAGCACACTGACTTTGAGAACTATGTGTTGCAAGTCTTATGTCTTGAGGTGGCAGTTGCTTGGGTGTCTGCTTTGGAGGCCTCTGTAGTTTTGGTAGATTTCCTTTCTGTAGGAAGATAGACCCGCATTTGGTTTGAGTCTATCTCTACTCCGATGAATCTTATGCGTTGAGATGGCAGCAACACAGACTTTGGCCAATTGAAGGTGATTCCAAGGGAAGTGCCTAGTGATATTGTGGCTTGTAGGTTCTGCAATAGTAGACGCCTGGAGGTGGCAGTTAGGAGCCAGTCGTCCAGATACAGAAACACCTGGAATCCTAGACTCCTCAGGTGAGCAGTCACGACCGCCAAACATTTGGTGAACACCCTGGGGGCTGTGGTGAGACCAAAGGGCAGCGCTGAACTGAAAATGACTGTCTCCTAGGCTGAAGCGCAAATGTCTCCTGGACGCCTGATCTACCAGGATGTGGTAATAGGCGTCCTTGAGATCTATGGAGCACATCCAAACACCTTTCTCCAGCAGTGGGAGAATGGATTGTAAGGTGACCATTGAACTTGGACTTTTGACTGAACGATTTAGAATGCTGAGATCCAAAATGGGCCTCAAGTCCCCGGTCTTTTTTGGCACCAAAAAGAATCTTGAGTAAGTCCCTAATCCGATCTGTTCTGCGGGGACCGGTTGGATGACTCCTTTTTGAAGCAGCTTTGAGACTTCTAAGGCTGCAATTTCCCGTTGACTGGGTGGCGGGTCTGGGATTTTCTTGGACAGAGGTGGGAAGTGAGAAAAGGGGATGGCGTAACCTCCGGGGATAATTCGAAGCACCCATCGGTCCTGAGTGATACCTTCCCAGGCTTTTAGGTGCCTCGAAAAACGACCCCCGACTGGCTTCGGAGCTGCACAGTCGGGCAATCCTTCAGGGATTGTGAAAGGCTGAAGAGCCACGAAAGGACTCGCGGTCGCCAGTGTTGCGGGGGCCTCTGCCGCCTCTGGGACGGCATCTTCCAGAAAAATTTCCCCCTCCTCTGCCTCTAGAAGGGGATCATCCTGCTAGAGATAAGACTTCTGGGATCACGGAACCACATTTTCCCTCCTCTTTAGCCTTGGGATAAGGCCGAAGGGAGTGGAAAATCGTGCCTACGGCAGTCAAAGTCTTACCTTCTTGCTGCAGCGGTCAATGTGTCCTTTACCTTGGGTCCAAACAAAGAGGACCCATCAAAGGAAGCGTCGGCAAAGGAAGACTTAAAGGCTTCCGCAAAATGACACGGGCGGAGCCAGGCTTGCCTCCGTAGAGCAATACCCGTACCCGCCGCTCTACTGCGCCTCGGCTGCATATGAAATGAGCCTCATGGACGAGTTTGATATCGATGACAGCGTAGCCAACTGAGAGCCAACCGTCTGGGCCAGCTGCTCAGGTAGGTTACCCAAGAGGGTATCTGAAAGCTCCTTAATCAGATCCCTCTGAAACCTGGTGAAGTGCGTTAAATATTTCAGGGACCTTAAGGTAAAGGCCGCTGAACTGAGGGTGTGCTTCCCGTACCGATCCATGCTCCTAGACTCCTTATTAGCAGGATGGACGGACGTCGAAGCTTCTGCTACATCTTGTTGGGTAGCAGATGCCACCACCAAGGCATCTACAGCCACACCTTTTGTCAAAAACTCCTTCTCTGGGGGTGCTAATAGGAACTTATTTGGGCGAGCAGGCACCGGTTCCACAGAATCTGGATGTTCCCACGCCCTTCGACAGATAAAATCTAGGAGCTCGTCGAAGGGCGGAGACACCCAGGAGGCGGAGGGCTGAGCCCTGAAGGCCTTAAGGAACACAGACTCGTCAGCAGAAGGGGGTTTGGAATGCCAGCCGCCTCGTTGTTTGAGGGCTTCCAAGATGTCTGCAAAGGAGACATCATCTGAGGACGACTTAGGGGACCCCTCCGCATCATCAAGATCAGTGTCTGACGTAATAGACTCATCGGGGGAGTCAACGTGCTTCCTCTTGCACGATCTTTTCCTTGGGGGTTCCTCTGAAGAAGCTTCAGAGGGACCTCCAGGCCCTAGTGGGGGTGACCTCAGGCCCCGGGGCTCCGCTGTCTAAGGACAGGGGGACTACCAAAGACCCAGTCTCCGTATGTAGGGAAGGTACTGGTGAGACCGTGGAGGTAGCCAAAGAAGATATGGCTAACGCACTCCTCATGGCCCTGAAGGCCGGACCACCAGAATCCTGGGAAGGTCCAACCCCCGTGGCCACAACAGTAGACGGTACCCCCACAGCCGACGCACCGAGAGGAAGGCTCGGAACCGAAAACATCAGTCCCGAAGCGTCCCCCCCGGGGCCGACAGAGGAGGTCCGTGTACCGAACTCCAACTCGAGAGCCGGGGTTGGAGTAAGGGTCGGGGCCGACCCGAAAACCTCCATCGGCTCCACCAGCACCGGCTCCAACGGTGCCGAGGCTGTTGGAGGAGGAACCAGGACTACAGGGTGGGCCATCGGCTCCGAAGCCAAATGGGCTGGAGCTGAAACTAATTTCTGGAACACCGGAGACTGAAACAGTCTTAGGAGCACCCTGTCGATGTCCGAATCAGACATCTTGGAAGATCTAGAGGAAACCGATCGGGTCCGAACAGATTTCTCCATCGGCTCCGAAGGACTGGGGGACCGCTCCGAATGGACTCAACCAGTATCGGTGCAGAGGGAGAACCCAAAACAATTTCCCTCAGTGCCGAGGAGGGCTTCGGCGCCGAAGGGGAAGAGTCTGAGCCGGCAACCCTCATCGGCTCCAAAATCAGTGGAGCCGATGAAGGTGACCCGTCTCTCGAAGCCCCAGTCATCGGCTCCGAAACCAGAGGAGTCGAGACTGGGGGCATCGAGGCAGACCGTTCCGCCCTCGGCTCCGAAGTCCATGGAGCCGATGGAGAAGCCTGCCTGGAATTCTTAGTAGTCGGCTCCGACGGGCTGGTCGGAGCAGGCTTTTTCTTAGTTGGAGAGGATGAGGAAGATAAGGCCTCCTCGAAGGAGGGTTTAATCAGCCCTTTCAAGATTAATTTATTCTTCCTCTCTTGGAGGACCCTAGAGGAAAAGGCGTGACACACGCTGGAGGACTCCTGTAGGTGCTTGGCACCTAAACAATATACGCACGAGGAGTGATCATCGGTTATAGACATTTTGTAATTGCACCTCGTGCACTTCTTGAACCCTGAGGGTCTATGTTCTTTGGACATAATGCCTCTAAAACAGTCACTATAACAGTGGAAAAAATCACTATCTTCAGAAGAAACAAAGATTTTAAACAACAATAAATTTTTTTTTTTTTTTTTTTTACGATAGGTCAAAAATTAACCAGTACAATACAAATATCACAAACACGAAAAAGGAGGGTCAAGAACCCTCTAACTTAAACAGGTACTTGACCTCCTTAAAGAAAGAGAAACTTGCTAAGGAATAGGGGAAGGCCCCTCTAACTTAAACAGGAAACCTTTCCCTAAACAAACACACAAATTTACCACAAAATTATAGCAAAAAACACGCGTACAACAACAAAAGCTGTTAAAACAGCTTTTTGGGTAAGAATAGAGAATTTCCTGACAGGAAAACTTTAGAAAAAAACAGCACTTAGCTCAGCCAAGTTTGAGACCACGTCCTAGCTTGTAAGCGGCAAACGAGATCTGGGGGATTAGTGGTGGTGCATCCTGGGATTGAGAATAGCTCAGCCAATAAGAGGCTTCGCTCTATAGCATAGCGTGCCGAGTCGGAGCCGAGGATCGGCTCCGAGCCCATCAGTACAGAATGTAGGTGAGATAGGATCACATAATATCAAACAATTTCTCCACAGAAAAATGGTTTTCAGTTACTTACACAACTTTTAAGCTGACAAGAAAAAAACAGCACTCCCATCTGAAAGTATGACACAGACTCATGACAGTCTGTTAAAACATGAAACTCCTAGCTTTAAAACAACTTTCCTGAAGAAGACCATGATTAAACACAAACATTTAAACAGTTCCAAAGGGAACTTACCTGTCCACCAGGAAAAGCATCAGCTGACTGCTGATCCCTGAAAGACCTAGAGGAGTGTACTCTTTAGTACAAGTAAAGCTCTGAAGGACATGGTGCCCAAACTTATATTTTTGTCAGCTTAGTTTGAACTGCCTAACAATTTGGGCACATGGAACATGCCCTGAAGCTTTGGAAGCTGGCTGGCTGTTGTATCCTTAGCAGCATACAACCCATTTACCTATGACTATTACAGAAGTGATCGATATGATGAACACTAAAGGTTGCCTTTTCCTTGCTTGCTTTTCCATTACTGTTGAATGAATGGGACTAGGTAGGAAGTCTGCAGAAGTTCTTGCTTCTAGTGAATTAAAAAGTTACTGTTTCCCAACCTATTTTTGCAAGGATTTTTTGAGAACATAATTTCTTCTCTGGTAGTATTCTAGAAATGGAACCAAGTCCTACCCTAGTGTGCCCCACTTTTCCAAGGCCTTGAGGAAAACTCTATTGTTCACTTTCCACATATTCAATGTAATAAATTTCCTGCAAAAGTGGTATGCTACATATGTCGGAGAGCTGAAACTGTAGACAAACTGCAGATACACAACAGGTCCAAAAGCTTGACGGTTAAACAGAATGGGTAGAAATTGATACCACTCATTGCTTGCTGAATTACCACATCACTGTTTTATGGCTATTACTACAGGCAGGGCTTCCTGGGTTAAACAATGACTTCAAGACCTAGAAGAAATAAAAAATAGTTTCACCATCTCTTTCACATTTAAGTGCTTGCTGCTTAGATCCTTGGAATACTTGTCTTGCAATTTTAGACAGAGCTTTTAAGCTCTTTTTGTGGAAAATTCATGGCATCTATGACATGTTTCTGACGCAGACTTAGCAGTCCAAATAACGTCCTCCCTGACTGAGGGCTAAGTGGAAGCCTTTACTCTAGGGAATGGTTGTGCTAGTTGCATAAACTTCTCAGGTCCCAATGAATCTTTCTCACGACCAGTCTTGAACTATTAGGAAGAAGGTGACAAGAACCCCACGATTTTTGGGAACATTCTATTTTTTTAATGAATTCATTTTTTAATATTTTCAGGAATAATTTTGGTTGTCATAAGCTCAACTATTATATTTTATATGTACAACACATACTATATCTCTTATATACATACATATATATGTGTATGTGTGTGAGCAAATGTTTAATATTTTTGATGACACAAAAAAGCGAAGTAACCAACAATGCAGAGTTTATTCAGCTCACAACCAGCTTTACCCGAGGTTGCAAATCATGTGTTGAAACAAAATGTACACAACATATAACTATCAACAGAAAACAATGCCCTTGTACACATTTCTCTACCGTTCAATTGTAAGTCTAAATAAAATATCAACTTCTAGTCCAGTATGCTTCAAATAAACTTCGTTCTCAGCAACAGAATCCCACTCCAGGCCTAAAACCAGTTCCTCTACAAATTCATATTCTTTCAAGAGCAGACATTCTTACTTCCTGCGGAATCCCCCTCAAGGCACAAGGACCCAACTCAGACTGAAGTACAATGGACAGCTTCCATAAAATTTCTGTGCAGTACAGTAAGCCCACTCCTCCCTTTCAGGTTCTAGCAAATCTGCCATACTTTAGAACAAGCCCATCTTTTTATACAAGAGCAAATTAAATAACTGGTCTCACCAGGTTGACCTATTAACCTAACATGGATGAATTTCTCCATTTTTATAATATACATTACCTGACTGCTCTTAAATAAACTTTATTTACATAATACTAACATCACACAAAAGCATTATCAATACTTTAACATAAAATACTTAAAATATAGTATTATTTACAATATGTACATAACATACCACATTCAGTGCCTCAGAATACTACACACCTCTAGTCTCAGCTCAAGCAATTATGCTTTAAACTTAAACAGAGTGGGTTGCATGACCTAGACAACTCTTTCAACTATAGAAAGAAGGCTGTATTCAAGGTTGCTGACTACTTAACTGACATCAAAATGTTAGGGTAGACTGTTTGCCAAAAGGCCACAAAAGCAATATTACTAAGGCCATGCAATCACAGTGTCTTATAACTAATTGCAGAGTTTTCATTTACTATTCTACAGCTACCTACTACATCTGAGTAACCACATGAATTATCAGTACCATTTACAGCAAGTCCTGAAATGCAGGGAATGAATGGCCGAAAGAATGACTCGCATATACTAAGTCGGACATGCCATTATTTCAGAATATTCCATTTTCTCCAAAGTATGGTAATCTCATAGTTGGCAATATACAAGTTTGGAAGGGGGGCTTGCCTCCAACATGGCAGTGCAGGGGGTACTTGTCCCCCTGCAAAAAGAAGATTTAAGGAGAAGAGCAATTTTTGAGATTCACTTTTTCAGAGTTTTCAGTACAATTTCATCACTTGGCATTTTAAGTGTTGACATTTCATTAGGCAGCCCTATGTCTGCCATTCCAAATTCCGGCAAAGGTGTCCCTCCTTTTAAATATTAACAGTAAGGATAGATGTACGGGGTTAGTGCAAACAATATTCAGTTCCTTCTGAAACTCTATACCCAGGTTACCTGACCCCTTGTCTACTGTAATGCTGTGTTCTATACACATATCTTTCCTTTTACAGCATCTTGTGGCATTTTCCTTTTTAATTCCCTCCGCCATCTTACTTACTGAATAAAAGAGTTTGGTACCTTCTGCATTTCCTTTCTTAGGTTGTTTCTACATCTGAAACTCCACTGTCATATTACTGGTTACTCTGACAAGGTAACAATTCTTCACTATTTTGATTAATGGCAACATCAACTATACTGTTAGAATCCTTGCACCTTGTTGTGTTTACACTTATTTTACTTCCAGAGTTTTCCTCTTTCATAACATCATATTAAGTTCATAGGTATAAATTAGGCTGACTACCAGGGCCTTTATAAGCCTAGCCACCCAACCCAACCCAACTGTGTCCCTATCTATCATGGGCATTTACTGGGGAGGTATGTTAGGAAGTTTTTAAAGGTTATGGGGGTATATTAGTTTGGGGTTTGTTACCGTCTATGTCTGTCAGTCAGAGACATTGTGGCCAGACTGGAGGGTGAATTTCAATTTACCCTTCATTGATCAAGGTTACACTTAAATAGGGTTAGGGATGCACTCTGCTTCACATAGCTGGACAGCCTGTTACAGGGCACATGGACCCTCTGAGATGCATACCTGTCTCACCAATATGTCCTATTTATGTTTCATGCAAAATTTAAATCCTTGGATCTAATAGTTCTGATGCTGTTTGCTTTGCAGATGTGCAAAAAGTCCATCAGATCTGGACAGAGGATGTTTTTACGTCAGACACAGATCGCCACTCAGTAACCTGTAGGAGACAGAGTATATAGAAAAGGCTTTAAGACAATCAACACAGGACAATGTGTTTATACTCTGGCTTCTCCTGGTAAGAAACCTTTTTGGGGTGTCCCAACTGTTGCACATGTCTGGTAAGGTACATACAGAAGGGGGCATCATACTTGATGGATGTGATAAGGGCCGAAGAAAGTGCCACTATGATTTCCCTGGACCTGGACTCCATACCCTTCCTTATAAGTTGGGCAACATAGAATGTAGTTTCCAGGGTTGGTTGTTGGTCAACCTCTGTGAAGTGGGAAAACCATGGCAGTCCTCCATTTTCATAGTACAAAGCCTGTTTTGAGCCTACAGTTGAAAAATGACACAAGTGGTCCAAGACAGGGCATGTTTCAAGCTATTTAGGAGGCACTCCGGGGCATTTTCATGGCCCACTGAGGCTGTGTTTTTGCCCTTAGTGAGAGCTGCCAGGACCTGCTCCCTGCTAATACATGGGAGGTTATGCTAATAGGTACTTCATGGAGGGAGTTGGGGCGAGATGAAGTTTGAGCTGAGTTTGTCAGCCAGCAGATGAGCTATGTTGCTGTGCTCACTGAAGGTGGTACCACTAACCACCAATTTGGCACACTGAGGTTATGGACATAGCTCTAGAACACTTTGTGATTGTCTTTAGCTTGTGATGCTATCTTGACATCACAATTGGCCTAGTTGGACTTAATTAGTCCTCAATTTCCTGTTAAGTTTAATAAAAAAAGCTCTAATCATTATGGGAATTGCACTTCCTGATTTTGGCCACATTTTTTCCTTTTGCTATATACCTTCTTAAGGTTAGGATTCCACCAGTGTGGTTTGTTTTGGGATTATTTCTAGCAGGTACAGTACCCTCTATATAGCCATTTATACCACTGTACTGAGTCTCTGTGAATAATTCTGTAAAAGTTGCTGTGAACTCTGGGTTGGGAGTGGCACTGAATATTAAGAAACTTTGGCTTAGTAGTTTGCTTTGAAATAATTCCTAATTGTTACAAATTTATTGGGGTTACAGAGTTGATTTTTATTTTTGAAGGAGGCAGCTTTGTGGTCCAACCTTACTGGGGATCGAAGGGCAAGATTCAGCACTCTCATTTGTGAGTACCAGAACCAGCATGTCTGAACATCTGGTGGGTTTGTGCACTAACTAGTCAATGGTATTTATTCTATTAAAGTCCAGGAATCAATCTGCGTGCGAGTCTGAAGTAGTGCATGCTTCCCTGTCTACAGAAGGGTAATTTAAGTAGAAACGAGAGTAGACCAAACACCACGAATATTTACAAAAGCTTTATTCTTAAAACCCAGGAAAAGTAAGCGCTTTCGCGTGCCACCAAAAAGCACGCTTCATCAGACAAGTATAAAACAACACTAAGTCATTCCTTTTTATGTCTTAGATAATAACTCTTAATGAGCCAATTAAATATTTAATTCATTAAGGTATATCAGGTGGTTCATCAATTAGTTCATTCACTTCTTAGATTCACTGCTATTTAAAGTTATACATGTGTATTTGTCTAAAAGATGACAAAACTATATTAAAACAAAATAACATTACTTTTGTAAGCTTATTAAAGTGAATGTTCAAGTCATAAATTGAACGGTACATGTTGTTAACAAAATACCATGTCATTTAAAACGCTCCATTGTTTAAAAGACCTTACGATAACCCATTCTATTCATATATTATATCTTGCTCACTATGCGCATACCCATAGTTAAACGCATAACATTTATTCTTATAGTATAAGTCATTTCATCGCCCTCATTTGACAAATGATATCTATAATTGGCGACTACATTAATTGAACCAAACAACTTCATGTATCATGATCAACTATTCATAGAAGTAACCGTTGTTAAAAAATATAGGAGCGTCAAATTTTTGATGCAAATGTCACAGGCTAGTCAAGACATTTAAAATGTGTCTAAATGTCGAACATCTATAATTGGTTCCTTTCATTAAAAAACAGTCTATTTGCTTTATAAGCATTATGATCTAAATAAATAAAAAATTTTCTTTTCTAAAAAATGTGTATAAAAAATTATATTATCTAAATGTTAACTAATATGAGTATCATTGTTTATGATACTGCAACAGGAATAATGGCTATAGTTATTAACTATGCCATGTATAGATGTTCAAAATTACACAATAAAAATGCCAAATATAGAAATATATGAAAATGTACTTATGTATAAATAATAATATAGAGATAAAAACCAATGTCATTATATGGCAGAAATGTCTTAGATGTACAACATATTAATAACAAATAAATAAAGAATATAAGAACATAAATATGATGCATGTGTATAGGCACCAGAAGATGCCAATGATGTTATAGCTAATCAAAAAATGAAAATATATAAAGTATATATTTGTATAATTGATTTTATATTTAAACATTAAGATATGTGTAAAACCAAGTGGAGACTCTATCATAAAAACTGTATATAAATCAACAAATCCATAATATAAAACATAAAAATAATGCATAAAAAAATAATGTTATTTCAAGAGCCTCATATCTCATATTGTACTGAAAAATATCATGCCATATAACAAGGTAGTGAAATACTAAATATTAACAGCATAATAAATATTGAATAAAAACATTTCATAAGGATGCATCTCTATAATATATTTGATATGCAGTGTGGAAGCAGAAAATGTAGATAGAAAACATGATAGAGTCAAACTTTACAAATAACCTTACAATTAGGAACAATCTATTAGGATAGAACATAAGACTGTTCATCCTTCCTAATGTATATCCTAAAAAAGAAGTAATGGTCATAACAGTGTTGCTTAAGGGACATATTATCTAGGGCAACAGTATAAAACATAATTATGCATTTCTTATAAATCAAGGATTCAGTCTGGGGTGCTATTGGGATGTCTGTTTAGTGATATTTCCTATTTTTTAAATGTGATCTGATACTAACATAACTGTTGAGACCAGGATATTTGTGTGCTCTAATTCTAAAAATCCACTCAAGTTCTAGATGTTCCAGATCATTGAAATTGTCACCTTTTCTAATGTTGGGCACCCTTTTCTGTAATACTTTGAATGTAAAGGTGTGATCTGGATATTCAGAAACATGTTTAAAGAGTGCATTCTTACTATCTTTTTTCTTTATGGCATACAGATGTTCTTGTATCCTGTCTCTTAGCCTCCTAGTTGTCATGCCCACATAAAATGCAGGACATGACCCACAAGTAGCTAAATAAACAATGTTAGTATCTTCACAATTTGCTGAACATTTGATAACAACTTCCTGTGTTAACTCAGGATGTAAAAAAATCGTATCTTTTGATATCCATTTACAGGAGGTACAATCTCCACATGGAATAGTGCCCCTGGTGTCCCTTTTTAAATTAGTGTCATTAAACCTTTCATGACATAAAATCCTTTTTAGGTTTGGCATATTTTTATATGTAAATGTAGCTCTGCTGCCTATCAGACTTTTTATTTCATCATCAGAAATTAGTATTGACCAGTTTTTGCTGATGATATCAGTGATGTAGTAAATGTCACTGGTATAACTGATAATACATCTTATTTGTTTACCATCTTGGATTTCCTTTTGTCTATTACCAGCAAAATACTGATATCTGGCCCTCGGTTTTTGACACTCATTATTAACAAATTTATGTTTTGTGTATAATATATCATCCTGCTTATATCCCCTATCTATAAAGAGGGATTCAAGTTTATCAAAATGAGTGCTACGCTCACTACTATCTTGACATATTCGGTTGACTCTAGTAAATTGCCCTTTAATTATATTCGAGAAAATAAATCTGGGATGCATGCTGTCATAGGCTAATAGAGTGTTCTTCCAACACTCTTTTCTATAGAGAGAAGTAACTAGCCTCCCTGTGTTTACCTTTTTGATGTTTAAATCAAGAAAATTAATGCTTGAATACGAATGTTCAATAGAAAATCTAAGAAAATCCGTGGATTCTTCCAGATCTTTAATGAAGGCTACAAGCTCTTCAGGTGTTCCATCCCAAATAAGCAGTATATCGTCCACAAATCTAAAATATGCCACTACTTTGTTATATGCTGTGTGTGTAAATAAGCATGTTGTCTCCCATTTATATACCACCAAGTTGGCATACGAGTTGGCGCAGGGGGTGCCCATGGCTACCCCCCACTTTTGTAAATAATAGGAGTTGTTAAACATCATGGCATTTTTTGTGAGAACTAGTTCTAATAGAGCATTAAGTAAAATTTGTTCACTGTTATTATAGATCTTTGAAACATTTAATATGTGTCTTATTGCTTCTAGGCCAAAAGTATTAGGTATTGCCGTGAAAAGACTCTTAACATCTAATGAGACTAGTAAATGTTTCTCCGAGATAGCCTGTATGTTACTAAGATGTTCAATCAGCTGATATGAGTCTTTTAAAATAGTATCAATATTGTTAACTATCGGTTTTAGCTTTCTTTCGATAAATATAGACATATTTTCGGTTACCCACTGATGTCCTACCACTATTGGACGTAGGGGTGGCGGCATGATGTTTTTATGCATTTTAGGTAACCCCTTGATGTATGGTATCAGTGGGTGTTCAATCAGTAGAAACAAATAAAAGTCATAACTAATCTGCCTAGTCACCATCATATCATACAATTCATGATGTACTTCATATATTAGCCTGTCAATTGTTTTCCTATCTATCTCTTTGTATGTGAGATCATCATTCAAAAGTGTAGCCATATATTCAATATAGTCTTTTCTATTAAGAATGACAATACCCCCTCCCTTATCTGCCGGTCTAATTGTCACTGTTCTATCATTAGATAACGTATTCAGAGCTTGTCTTTCTTCTTTGGAAACATTATGAAATAACATCTTAGCATCTACATCAAAATTACTATTATAGTATTTATACAAATCATTTTCACAGATTTTTAAAAAGCATTCAATATACGGATGTGTAGCTGGTGAAAAAGTACTTTTCTTCCTGTAACATTCAAATGTGCTTTTTACCTCAGTTAGACTGTTGCTATTACTATTGGTTTTCTTAAAAAATAATGCCAGCGCTATATTACGTGTGAAACAACGCAATTCAGTTAACACAATAGAAATGTTACTAGCCTGAGCAGGAATGAAGCTCAAGCCTCTATTCAAAAGCTGATAGTCCGATAGAGTCAAATTCCTGTATGATAAGTTGAAAACCAAATCATTTAGTCTCTTCTTCGACCCCTTTTGTTTATCGGTTCCCCCGATGTGTTTCTCTTCCGTCTTCCATGGCTTGTTGATCTCCCTCTGGATTCTCTGCGTTGACGCACAGGTAGGGGTAAAAAAGCGTCAAGATTCGATTGCTGTAGCCTCGGTCTAGTGCCCAGTCCATGTGGGTTAGACAACGCTTGCTGATTGGGTGGTGGTGTGCTGACATCTATCACAGTTCTTAGAGTGTTGGACGCGCTGGCTGTATTTACATCACCGGTTAACACTGGATCTATGGATGGAACAAATTCTTCATTTTCATGTAACAGTCCTCTAGAGTCCCTTTCAGCCCCTTCGGCTCGTTGCTGTCCTTCCCTCTGATTGTAACGTGGCCATACAAATACCTGGCCGTTAGAAAAATCCGAAATGTCTCTCTGTAGTTTGCGTAGTTTTACTAGTTGAAGGCGTTCACCATATGCACTGACTTGACTGATTAGATTATCAATTTTATTTGTAAAGATTTCCCCTTTGAATCTCTTAACTAAATCTTTGTAAAGAGATTCAGTTTTAGATGTTAGCTCATTTTCAATAAGTTGAAAGTAGTCAATGATGAGTTGAATATACTTGTAGCCAAGTTCAATATTTAGTTTTTGCCAGTTTTTTAATAGCATGGGGTGGTTGTTACCGTACGAGGGCATACATAATACCCTCATTCCCCTAGGGACTACTTTGTGGTGAAGACAAGCTTCTAGGTGGCGGCGTTGCCATATCAATCTAAACAGCTTGTATAAGTCATTTTCAAGTTCTTTGTGCAATGGATAAAAGTCATTAAGCAAATTCACAGTACCTGTTTCAGTAATATTAGCTTGTGTAGACATGTCCATGTCTAATAAAGGATTCGATTTCTGTTCCATGAGTTGAGTCCATTTTAAGTTGGAAGTATTTCTTTCTGGATAGTAGTCAAGTTCAACAGTAGGATTTTCCATCGTGTAGGAACCGGTGAATGCCAAGCAGAACAAACAAAATATCCAAGTAAAAAGGCACACCTGTCCCTTGAAGTTGGTCTATCACAGACAGCCAGCAAAAAGTAGAAACGAGAGTAGACCAAACACCACGAATATTTGCAAAAGCTTTATTCTTAAAACCCAGGAAAAGTAAGCGCTTTCGCGTGCCACCAAAAAGCACGCTTCATCAGACAAGTATAAAACAACACTAAGTCATTCCTTTTTATGTCTTAGATAATAACTCTTAATGAGCCAATTAAATATTTAATTCATTAAGGTATATCAGGTGGTTCATCAATTAGTTCATTCACTTCTTAGATTCACTGCTATTTAAAGTTATACATGTGTATTTGTCTAAAAGATGACAAAACTATATTAGAACAAAGTGACATTGCTTTTGTAAGCTTATTATAATAAATGTTCAGGTTATAAGTTAAGCGGTACATGTTAGCAAAATACCATGTCATTTAAGACACTCCATTATTCAAAAAACATTACGGTAACCCATTCTATTCATATATTATACCTTACTCACTGTGCGCATACCCATGGTTAAAAGCATAACATTTATTCTTGTAGTATAAGTCATTTCATCGCCCTCATTTGACAAATGATATATGTATTGGCGACTACATTAATTAAACCAAACAACTTCATATATCATGATCAACTATTCATAGAAGTAATCGTTGTTAAAAAATAGGAACGTCAAATTTTTGATGCAGATGTCACGGGCTGGTCAAGACATTTAAAATGTATCTGGGTGTCGAGCATCTGTTATTGGTTCCTTTCATTAAAAAACAGTCTATTTGCTTTGTAAGCATTATAATCTAAATAAATAAAAAATTTTCTTTTCTAAAAAATGTGTATAAAAAATTATATTATCTAAATGTTAACTAATATGAGTATCATTGTTTATGATACTGCAACAGGAATAATGGCTATAGTTGTTGGCTGTGCCATATGTAGATATTCAAAATTTACACAATAAAAAATGCCAAGTATAGAAATATATAGAAATGTACTTGTGTATAAATAATAATATAGAGATAAAAACCAATATCATTATGTGGCAGAAATGTCTTAGATGTACACCATGTTAGTATAAAATAGATAAGGAATATAAGAACATAAATATAATACATATGTATAGGCATCAGAAGATGCCAATGATGTTATGACTGGTCAAAAAATAAAAGTATATAAAGTATATATAAAATATATATTTGCATATTTGATTTTATATTTAAACATTAAAATATGTGTAAAACCAAGTAGAGACTCTATCATAGAGACTGTATATAAATCAACAAATCCATAATATAAAACATATAAGTAATGCATAAAAATAATGCATAAAAAAATAATGTTATTTCAAGAGCCTCATATCTCATATTGTACTGAAAAATATCATGCCATATAACAAGGTAGTGAAATACTAAATATTAACAGCATAATAAATATTGAATAAAAACATTTCATAAGAATGCATCTCTATAATATATTTGATATGTAGTGTGGAAACAAAAAAGTGATGGATAGAAAACATGATGAAATCAAACTATACAAATAACCTTACAATTAGGAACAATCTATTAGGATAGAACACAAGGCTGTTCATCCTTCCTAATGTATATCCTAAAAAAGAGAGGTGATGATCATATCAGTGTTACTTAAGGGACATATTGTCTAAGACAATAGTATAAAACATAATTATACATTTCTTTTAAATCAAGGATTCAGTCTGGGGTACTATTGGGGTGTCTGTTTAGTGATATTTCCTATTTTTTAAATGTGATCTGATACTAACATAACTGTTGAGGCCAGGATATTTGTGTGCTCTAATTCTAAATATCCACTCAAGTTCTAGATGTTCCAGATCATTGAAATTGTCACCTTTTCTAATGTTGGGCACCCTTTTCTGTAATACTTTGAATGTAAAGGTGTGATCTGGATATTCACATGCTTCCCTGTCTACAGAAGGGTAATTTAAGGGTGAGCGTCTCCAGTGGGATTCTTGGGACACAGAGGGTGACCTACAGCTTGCTAGGATATGGTATGCAATTTTGTCTATAGTGATTGGCACATGGATAAATTCCAGGCCATTATCCTGTTTAACCAGCTTAGAGTTATATTTGTTACTGATGTACAGACTCTTCCACCTTTTGTCCATGGTCTGTGCAGTCAGGTCTAAATGTGTGGAAGGCAGTGAAACCTTGCACTGCTGGATTACTTTCTGCAGATTTAAACCATGTCTCAGTAACTGCACAGATGTTTATATTCTCCAGAGTTAGGACAGCTTGTAGGGTGTGCAGTTTCTTGTTTAGGCTCCTAACATTGAGCACTAACACCTCTAGGTTTCTTTGGGTTGTATTTGCTATTTTGTTAGGTTTGTTAATTTGGCATTGCCTAAAAACACAATAAAGGAGCGGCTAAAGTTTTAGACAATATTCGGAAGCCTAGGGGAAAAGGTGCAAACCATCCTTTGCAAAGCAAAGTGGTTTGTTATCCATGTTCTTCTATGCTGACAAATACTGAATCCTTGTGGAAAGACACCAGAAACTAACCCAATTATTGAAGTGAATAATTTTTCGTTTGTACTGTGGCATCACCCTTTGTGAAAATAGAATGTTGCTCAATGCAAGGCACATACCTGCCTGACGCACACATTTAGAGAGATCAATAATATCTCGCTTCATATAGTCCAGGGAGGTATGTCTCAAGTCATTACCACTCACATGGATTATGACAGAATCATACTGGTACCTATGGTGTAGTGACTTGAGTGCGTGTGTAAGCTGGCAGATCCTGACTCTAGATAAGCAACAGTTCCCAGCCTATGGAGTTAGGTACCTAATAATTAGAGACATCTTAAGATGCCTAGCCATGTACACATTTAAGCAGACCATTTCCCATCGCTTAAAACTGTTCACTACACAAATCGAGCAGGGCTGTACATGATAACCCTGTCTCTATCCATCCAGTTATCAAGACTATCTTTAAAGGCAGCCAAAGTAGTACTTCATTTGACCTGTAGTGGTACCTTATTCCATAGACTAGGAATATGTTGAGTTAGGAACCACGCTCTCTCTCTCTCTCCAATGGGTCTTCTTTATATGCTGGTGTAGATTTAGGTCCTTAGTGCAGGTGTTTGTAGAGCCACTGGTTTGTAAAGAAATAGGAAGTCAAACAGGACTGGTTTCTTCATGAGTTGAAAAGCGAACCACAGGTCATCACACAGCAACCTGTTGGCTACTGAGTAAAAGGGAAGTCATGCTAGTCTAGCAATATAGTTACAAAATTTAAGACCTTCAGTTTTCTTAATAAGAAATCTTAGGGGTCTTTCTAATTGAGTGATGAACTTGGATTTGTACATACCAAAGGGGGCACTGAATTCAGTGATGGGTCTGATAAAGGAAGAGTACAATGATACAATAACTTCTTTTGATCTGGAAGACATTCACTAGAAAATCAACTGGGCCAGACAGAAAGAATTCTGACTATGGTGGTAACATGACTAAAGGGGAAAGAGTTATCCACGTACGTGACTAGGTCTTTTACAATTGAATCTATCTGAAGAGTAATACCATTTACAACATTTGAGGTGGAAGCAACTTTTCTGCCAAATGCTACTATACTGCACTTTTTCATTTAGTTTGAGACCATTCTAATATACCTCAGCAAAGGAGCAAATAATGGTGCCCAGTTAACAGTAGTCAACAAACTTGGTTAACCACACTTCTGGGATATTGGCTTGGATGTCTGCAAAATACATGTCAAACAGAAGAAAGCCAAGAACTGAACCATGCAGCACTCCACTGGTTAGAATTTCATTTTCAGAAAGGGAACCAGCAACTTTCACAACCTGGGATCCATTGAACTGGCAAATCCTGGACAATGTTGGGGATTTTCATTAAGCCCGTGTCATTTTTCAATAATACCACCATGGGGGACAGTACCAAAAGCCTTGGCCAGGTCAAGATAAGCAGGGCACATAGAATGACCACTGCCTACAGTCCCTGTAAGCTATTCAGAGAAGATTACTACATTCAGGAGACAGGGACTGCCCTTCACAAAACCAAACTGACTAGGATCTAGATCAGTAAGTTTGTCTATGTCTGCATAAATGAGTCCTGCTATGATATGTTCCATTGCTTTGTATTTAAGGATGGTGAGGCTGATGGATCTACAATTAGCCATGTCTGAAGAACCACCTGTGTGCACAGAAGTCAAAGTGGCTGTTCCCAAGGCATCAGGAACAAACCCTGTAGATAAAAAAAAAAAAATACCTTACCAGACAGGACTCAAACCCAGAAAACAATTAACTCAATCATTTTGCATGTTTCATTGTTAGCATTTACCCTTGGCTTCTTAGTTTAACATTTCTGACAAACTTTTTCCAGTACCTTGCTGAACTGCTTTTGTTTGTGCTTCAGTCATATTGTAGCAATCAGAATTTACCTTCACTCCTGGGAGTGTTCCCATATGTGTCTTATCTTGAGTCTTAGATAAAGATCCGACTACCTGAACAGTAGGGATGGGTTCCTTTCTTGACTGCATTTTTCCTACCACAGTGTAACACAACTCAGTACTGAAGATTTAACTGCTTTCCATTACTTCAGCTCGCCAGTACAACAGATTTGTCCTGCTTTTCTTTTACCAGTCTACTTGATCCAATAATCCAGCTCATTTACCTTTTTTACTATATTAAGCGTACCTTGCCGCTTTGTTAAAATTTATTTCCTGCTGATGGTGCAAGTACAAAAATTGTGTCTCCTGTTATGAATTCTCTCATTTTACCATTCATATTATTCATTCTTTTCTGCGTTTTCTGAGTTTTTGATCCTGTTCTCTTTCACTTCAGGTATCACCATAGTACATCTTTCTTGTAGCACTTTAACACATTTGAATGCCTCCCTTCCATGTTTCTTTAGCAGTATCAAGTCATACTCTTGGCATTCCTGCTGTACAGGATGACACAAACTGTTCAAATGACATAAAGCCTAAAGATGTTTGTATAGCTCTCTTACTGCAAATATCAAGTAGGATAAGAACAGATCTCAATACTTATGATCTGTTTCATTTACTTTTCTTAACATGAATTTCAATTTTTACTGAATCTTTCTAGTAAGCCACCAGCTTGCAGGTGGTAAAACTGACACTAACTGTTTAACCTAAAAACTGGCAAATCTGCTGCATAGCCATGGACACAGTGTGTATTTTAACTGGTAAATATCTCTTTAGGAATACCCACTCTAGAAGTACCAATTCTCTGGCAACTGACTTAGTATTAGCCTTACACAATGGTACAGATTCCAGAACTGTTGTGACAGTCTACTATGACCAAGACAGACTGATGTCTACTGCTTGACCTTAATATTGGCCCAGCAATGTCCACAGAAATGCAAACAAATGGTGCATCTACAACAGGCACTGGAATCAAACGATTAATGAATCCATACTGTGAAGCTGCTTTCTGACATTCTGGACAGGGTAAACAGATTTTTTTCCCCATTTCTTTTATAACTACTGGCCAATCAAATCTGACTAATACTTGGGCCTAAGTTGTATACATTCCTAAGAGATCTCCAAGTTTCATTAACTAATGTCCTACAAAGCATTGGTATTAATAAGTGGTGTGCAATGTCTTCTTTGTTCTTCCTCACACTTTATAAGAGATGATTGTTTAGCTCAAAGTAAAGATAAAAATGCTCTAACATTTCCTGTTAATCACTTTTATAGCCATTCTTGCTCTCAGTACAGCAACATCTTCTCAATGAGCTTTTTTTTTTTTGAAGTCAGTATATGTCTCACTCTGAGGTATACTAAATATGGATAATCTCCCTCACTTATTTCTTTCAAAGTGGAAAGTTTAGCTCCCTCTCCAACGTACACTGGCATACCTTCATCCATATCTAATCTTTCCCTAAAAAACTGTACCTCTAAAAACTGTCTATGGTTTTACTCTTTTCTAAGTCACACACTGTCTGCTGCTTAGAGTCCCCACTTTGAGTTGTTTCTTCCCTTTTTACTACACTAGCAATTGTTTTCTTATTGCTTAGGGTTCACTTTTCAATATACACATATTGCTTACACTGTCCCACTTTTAAGGCTCTCTGTTTCAGTTCAACATATACATTTAGAAATATTCTCAGGCCATGCATTTTGCAAACCTCTAATTTCATTTCTTTGCACTGCAAACCTTTCAAGAAAGAGACCACTTCCCTTCAGTTACTCAAGTCATCTCTCTCTGTTGCCCTTTCAACACTTTCAGGTTGTAACACTTTAGTGTAGAATGCTCCTTAATCGACTGACATTTTTCCTGCAGGCTATTTTCCATTGGACATAAAGCTATATTTTCTTCATGTAATTCTGCGCCACTGCCTGATGTTTCATACATACTTACTAGGCTGTTTTTCTGTGAGGATCTTAAGAAACCTGGCCTTACATTCCTATGGTAGTTTTTAGCTCCTAGATTTTGTGTACAAATATCCTAGAGGCATGCAGAACAAGGATATGCTGGAACATTTACTTGTTGCCAATGTCCATGAGGGAAGTGGGCGCTAAACTGGGATGAAACTGTGGTTTCCCATCCAATTGTCCAAACTGCATTTTAATAGAGAAAAAGCAGTACCTTGCCTTATATGGAGTGGAAGACATTTCCATAGAAGAGGTATCCTCTGTGAAGCAAACTTATGCTTCCAACAAGTTCTATTTATTTTGTAAAAGAGAGAGATATCCATTGATTGGGTGTTTGCACTATCACTGGACTTGCAAATGCCTAAGAGGATCTTTTGAGACTCTGCACGTGAGGCACAGGTCACCTCTTAGTAAACTGTATAGCATTGAGAACAGGAACAAAGCTAAGAAATTATCTGCATGTTTTTTGTGATTTAGGCCCTTGACTTTTTATTGAGAATACATTGTGGTAGCTCCAACTGTGACAAGTGCTTGGACAGCTACATAACAAAAGGTCTGTACTTGCATTTTTATGTACATACCTGCTTTTGCTTACCTCAGTATCTTCCATTGTGTATTCTTTCAATACGATCACTGACATTTCTGGTTATCTTAAAACATAGGGTATTCTATGTGCTTATTTGAATATTCTACTAACTCATGGCATTATTTTTATCATTTAGCCATACCCATATGGTAGTTACCTTAAAAATATCAGATCAGAGCAAAGGAAAAGTGTTAGCTTAGAAGCTTCTAAGTATCCTTCAGAAACATAGTTCATCCCTACACTTGGCTGGTTGTTTTCTTCATTACAGTCATTGTTCCACTGATAACATCTAACTTTCCTCTTCTCATTCTTTCTAAAATTTCTACAGGAATTTAAACTGGGGAAATAATCTCCAAAACAAATCATGGCTTAGTTCAGATACCACTGCTACAGGATGGATTATTTTTCCTAAAATGGTCTGGAACCCCCTATAGACATAATGTAATATTCCTTATTTGACTCTATGAATACAAATTACCTCTACCCTCCTGCTTGTTATTAAGGTTATACTTGCACACATAGGGACTTGTCACTAAAGTAATCAGATTGTCTGTATCTAGGCTTAGCTTCCAACAATCACACAGAGGATGTTGAGAACAAAATCACTTTATAACGCAAAGCTTTCGGGAATAACCCTTTCTCAATACTGAATACAAACATACAAAAAGCAACTGCTTTTATACAAGCCACAAGATCATGTGACTGCAGCCAAGGTCACATGACACATTTAAAACACATATCAGAAAACTTTATACAGTTAATAAAAACGTTTGAAAACTTATAGAGGTATAGAGATAAATAAAAAAATAAATAAAAAACTATACATAAAAAATGCATGTAGAAAACATAAATCTATCTCAATACAAATCTCAAAAATACAGAATAAGAATAAAAATAAAATATTGATAACATTCATTATTTCACATTACGTTGCAATCCAACAAGAATTGGCTTTATGCTAACAGTGCTGTTAATACCAGGGGGGCTATCGGCTCCCAAACGCACTATCCACTGATACTCTCTGGTCTCAAGAGAGTTATTGATATCACCAAGCCTGCTAGAGGGTATAATCAAATCTATAACCCTGAATCTAAAGGTGTGTCGGTCTCCATGAGTCTCAATATGCTTAAATAAAGCATTTTGGGCACACTGCCTCCTGATTTCCGACTTGTGCTCAATAATCCTGTCTTTAAGTCTACGCGTAGTTTTACCAATGTAGTATGCAGGGCATACAACACAAGATGCCATGTATATCACATTGGTAGAAGTACACGTAGCTTTTACATGAAAATGATAAGTGTAATTTGTTTTCATATGCACATATTTACTGGACTCCAGAACAGCAACCAAGTCGGAACAACACGAGCAGTGATGGCAAGGATAGGTGCCAAAATGAGATGTGGAACTAAAAGGTCTGTCAAAAGACAGAGTTGAAAAAGGACAAAAGTCCTTGTAACAAAGCATACTTTTAAGATTTCTCATGTTTCTAAAGCTAAAAAATGGTTTATCACCTAATAATTTGGTAAGTTCAGGGAACAATTTAGTATTCGTGATAGGAAGTTTACCTATAATTTAACTCGTGAACAGCATTTAGCACTACAGAACCTTAAAAGAAATAATGAAATTGTTATTAAACAGGCAGATAAGGGTGGTAGCATTGTGATTATGGACAGGGTTTATTATAACTTATCCATGGAGAAGATTTTAGTGGATCATTTGTCTTTTAAAAAAATCAGTGCACTGGATGTTAGGAAACATATTACTGATGTTAATTTATCTGTGTATGACATGCAATTCAATAATAATATTAGTTTAGAACTGTTCCATTTCTTTTCTGTACCATGTCCTACCATACCCCAGTTGTATGGACTTCCAAAAATACATAAATGCCCATTGGATCCCCCCATGAGGCCTATTGTCTCTGGCAATGGGTGGGTCACCGAACCAATTTCGGTGTACCTTCAGAAGCAACTGTTTCCTTTTTTGGGTAAATGTAATTTTGTTATTAAGGACACTGGTGATTTTCTTTATAAACTATCGAACTGGTATCATTGTGAACCGCGGAACTTAGATGACTTTTTATTTGTTACACTAGATATTGTATCACTGTTCACGGTTATTCCTAACTCTTATGGCGTAGAGTCCATTAGGAAGTTTTTGACTGCTGATAAGACGCTAACTTGTAGCTCTATTCAAAACATATGTCAATTATTGGACCTAGTACTTTGTCACAATGTGTTCATCTTTAATCAACAACCGTATTTGCAGGTTAACGGGGTTGCCATGGGCACCCCAGTGGCCAATACATACGCGAATCTTGTACTATATCAGTGGGAACTGGACAATATGCATGATGGTAACAAGTTTTTTGATACACACATTGTGTTTTATCAGCGTTTTGTTGATGACTGTTTTTTAATTTGGAATGGTCCTAGGGGTAGCCTAGAACAATATCTTATATATTTAAATGATACGACACCTTTTCTTAAGTTTAAATCAACTATTACTAGTAATGAGGCTTCTTTTCTTGATGTTAACATCTTTTCTAAAAATGGTACCTTGAATACATCTGTTTTTAAGAAAACTACACATGTGGGTAGATATGTTCATGCGGACAGCATGCATGCCCCACATGTCTTCCGAGGTGTGGTCAAGTCTCAACTCATTAGAGTGAGTAGACTTAACACAGATGATACTATTTTTTGTGAACAGTTAGATGATACAATTAATGATTTTATTGACTGTGGTTATGCAATGAACGTTTTGAATGAGTTAAAAAACTATGTGTCTATCAATAGGGGTTTATTATATGCTCCATATTTTAGAAATTTATATTCTACAGATTCTAGTATTAGAACTAATTTAACTGCAAACTCTCATGCGCAAAGGTTTAGATATGTAACTGGTTATGCCAGCAAGGTTTCTCTTGTTAAGCGTACAATTTATAAGTATTGGCCTATCTTAATGGCATCTCCTTTATTTAAGCATATTGAGACTCATGGAGACCGACACACCTTTAGATTCAGGGTTATAGATTTGATTATACCCTCTAGCAGGCTTGGTGATATCAATAACTCTCTTGAGACCAGAGAGTATCAGTGGATAGTGCGTTTGGGAGCCGATAGCCCCCCCTGGTATTAACAGCACTGTTAGCATAAAGCCCATTCTTGTTGGATTGCAGCGTAATGTGAAATAATGAATGTTATCAATATTTTATTTTTATTCTTATTCTGTATTTTTGAGATTTGTATTGAGATAGATTTATGTTTTCTACATGCATTTTTTATGTATAGTTTTTTATTTATTTTTTTATTTATCTCTATACCTCTATAAGTTTTCAAACGTTTTTATTAACTGTATAAAGTTTTCTGATATGTGTTTTAAATGTGTCGTGACCTTGGCTGCAGTCACATGATCTTGTGGCTTGTATAAAAGCAATTGCTTTTTGTATGTTTGTATTCAGTATTGAGAAAGGGTTATTCCCGAAAGCTTTGCGTTATAAAGTGATTTTGTTCTCAACATCCTCTGTGTGATTTTTTGGACTTTTCTGCAGTTTGTTTTCCTTAGCTTCCAACAATATCATGCATTTCATTAATATAATTCCTGCAGAGGAATAAAATGCAGATTGCATAGATTTAACATTTACTTTATTATATTTCATACATAGTTCTTTCTCACCATACATTTCACACATTTTTACATTTATAGCAGTAACATTATTCCCTTTGCTGACAGAAAGTCTGGATACATCGCCTTTTTTCACACAACTGTTACAATTTAGCCATAATAGGCATACTTCAGAAGCAAAGTTGGCTGTCTAGTCTAGGCTTAGATGCGCACATTTCAGTTTAAAAAATAAATAATTTGCTACAACTCAATCAGCAGCAGTAATGAGTACATCTGAGCTTTTGGTATCTCACGAATATCCACTGTCTTGTATTAACAGGCAATGTTCTTTTAAATTTATCAACAGTATACAGTTTTAAAATGTTTGCTTCAGCATTAGTATCAGGCACTAATATCAGTTTAGCAGTATGTTCAAGATAATGCATTTGACTGCTTACCACTTTACAGGCTCTGAAAGTTCATCGGTGAAATTTAATAGCTTGCATTCCTGGAGTAATGCCTGCTCTAGACATAAGTTATTTTTTTCAGTTTATCACAAAGTATTTTGTACCCTCCATTTCCATATGAACCTTTAAATCATCTCCAGTCAGTTGTGAAGAAAGGATTTTTGCTCATTCATTTCTTTTCCAGTTCCTCTGTATAACAATACTTAAAAGCCACCAAGTGCAACTATATATCACGTACCTTGGACAACTTCTTTAAGGGTGGTTTAGTTGTAAGACTCAAAAATTTATGTATGCATATACGCATGTATTTACTGTGCAGAGAGACCCTTTTCAGCGAAGGCCTGGAGACAAGAGCTCCACATAACATTAAAACGTAAACATACAATCTGGTTTAAGCACAATCATAAATGAGAGAAACTGTAACACTGTACAAAGGAAAGCAAGTTACAATCAATCATATTATATACCATAGTTAATATAAGGCCATACATGAAGTGGAACTTTATTTTATTTAACATTTGTTTACTGGGAAAGTCTGACTTGGAACGAGCCAATTTTCAGGGGAGGCCCAGGGATAAACACTCCAGACACATGTCTTTGTAACATGGGAGAAAACTGGAGCATCCAGAGGAAAACCACACAAATCCAGGGAGAACATGCAGACTCCCCACAGAAGGCACCCCAGCCGAGACTCGAACCGAAAAACTTCTTGCTGTGAGGTGACAATGTTAACCACTGTGCCGTCCAACTTGCATATGCATACACATATTTACAATTTAGAAAGCACTGAACAGTTTTTGATATCTTAAGCAATGACTAAGGCTAATGTGAAAGTTTAACTAGCAGGGGACATTTGTCAAACTGAAAGTGTGAATGTCAAACAATGTGAACACAAGACCAAGAATCACCAAAGTCCACAGCCACAGTACCCAAATCTCCAAAAAATGTGGTTAGAAGCAGTAGGTTGAGAACATCACATTTATTGTTTCGTAATCTGAATCACTAACAAACAATAAACCAAGCGCTTTCGCTCGGTTATTACCGAGCTTCTTCAAGGTTACTGCTTCTAACCACATTTTTTGGAGATTTGGGTACTGTGGCTGTGGACTTTGGTGATTCTTAAACTGAAAGTGTATTATTGTTTTAACAAGTTATTACAGAAAGGATAAAACAAAATGCGAACTGAAACCAATAAGAGCGGTAGAGACCAGGTTTAATTTAGTGTTACAACAAGTGAATAAATACCACGCTTTCGGTAAAGACTGTGCTTCACCTTCATCAGAATACTAGATACAAAATAACAGCTATGAAATTCTACCCTTTTAAAATATCGCCAAAATGTAATTGGGAACGTCACTTCCCTTCTGAAAGAAGGCATATTAAAAACCTGGCGTTCACTAACCTAAAATTTGAATACTTTATTTTACAAGCTTATACAAAAATATATTTAAAAATTAAAAACACCTTTTCAGACATGTACAAAGAATAAAATAGATTACACAAACAGATCGTCAGCAGCAAATGGCTATTACATAGCCTTACTCGTTAACCCCTAACCACTCCAGCAGCCAAGATATTCAATAGCAGTTTAAATAAACATCATTGTCAATAGTATAAAAAAACCTTTGAATCATTTGTTGAAATTGTTTCTCTTAAGGTTTTATATCTTATTTATATACTCGATTTAATATATAGCCATCATCAAAAAGTAATAATATTGTCAATTAGAACGCTTAACATCAGTTTACCATCTAAATTAGGAATTTAGAATAATAATAATATTTATTGTAAATATATTGAATAGTATTAAAAGTTTAAATTTTTGTTCATATGTATCACATATGTTAAATGAATTAAATGTTTTAATAATTTAATTATTTTAAATGTACGATATTCTTTTAAAAAGTATCTATATTAATTAATACAATAATAACAATTAATAAATATAAATATAAATTATCAAATATTCTACAAAATTAATTGATCTATTACTATTCACAAATTTATAAAAAAAAATGAATTGATGTTTTTTAAAATGTAAAACCTGGAAATAATAACTTTTAGAACACTATAATGCTCTTATTAATTAAATAAAATGTATATAATGTGTGTATTTCTTATTGTCTTTTAAGAGCTAATAATTTAAGAATGCATTTAATAGATATATATTCGTTAAGTCCTGGGTAGGCACTTGTAGTGGTCCTAATTTGCCACATTAACTCGTCTATCTCCAGGGTTAACTGCCATGGACCACCTCTTGGGTCGTGTATTCTTTGATGTAAAATAACAAACTTAAAGTTGTGATTGGGGTGCTCAAGTATGTGCTTTGCTAAAGCATCATTGGTGTCCTTCTTGCCAATGGCATACCTGTGCTCGTAAATTCTTTGCTTGATTTTTCTCTCAGTTTTGCCTATATAGAAGGCCTTACATTGTTCACATAGTGCTGCATAGACAACTCCTTTACATTCACAATTGCACCTTCTGTTTATTTTGTATATCGTATTGTTGATAACTACCTCTTTTGTTACAAAAATTGAGGTGCATTGTGGACAAGCGCCACATTTATACATGCCTTTTGATGAAGTAAAGTGTGGTTCCTTCTTTTTTTCTAAGAGCATTTTCAAGTTGTAATTTCTTCTATAAGTGATTTTAACTTGTGAGCCTAACTTGTTGTACAATACTGGATCTTCAGAAATGATTCTCCAGTTTTTGTTCATAATACCGCTAATGAACTTGTGATCACTAGAAAAGGTGCATAAAAACTACTTTTATGAGGCTCATTGGTAAGGGAGTGAGTTTCTACCTGTTGTTCATCTAATAAGTTAATGTTGGTAGATCTTTCACTTAATAAAGGTATAAAGTAGCCTGAAAGTCTTTTGGCCCTAACTTCGTCCCTAATGTTAGCTACTGTGATTATTATTGGAACTTTGTTGTTGATTATTGGTGTTAACCATCTCATTTCTATTATTTTTGTTACTATTTAATCTTTCGCTGCGCCTCAGTGGTTGTGCTTGTGGTTCGTCCAGAATAAAGTCATTGTTGGTTTCATTGTCTGTCAAATCTATATTATTTTCATCAAGAAACCTAATAGATTGATTAGAGACATTCCATCAGAAAAAAGCAGTAGTTAAAGGCCAAATGGTCAGAGTAGCAAGAATGATTACAACATTATCAGATTTTGACCACGAATGCGAGAATTTGGACAGTATGTTTAGAAATGGAGCGTATCCTTCTAAATTAGTAGCTAACATTAGGGACGAAACTATGTCTTACACTGTTAATTTTCATTACCTTCATTAAAAAAAAAAAAAAAAGTGATCAACATTTCTGCTGAAAGCTTTAGTTCTGTCAAGATAGTATTAGAGTTGTCTGAAGACATCCAAAGTATGATGAATCTTTCCTCACTCATTTTTAGATTCTGGAAGGAAGAAAGCAAGATAACTTCAGTCTAAGTAAACTTGGATACAAGTTTAGGCATAAATCAAAGATTAGCTTTCTAAGAAATCACATCTTTGAGGAAAATGAGATAAAGCTGACCCTCAGTAAGAGCCTGCAACTTAAGACACTCTCCTTATGGAAATGTGTCACTATTTTCCAAGGTAAGAACCTCAAATCAGCCCGATGAGCTGGTTCAAATGGAGCAAGAATTTATATCTCCTAAGAAAATTAAGATCCAAGGAGAGGCACCTGTTTTACAGGTGGATGGGTATATCAGTACCCCTTTCAAAAGTATTTTGAAATGGCGATGCATTGAAAGGAGATCTATGGGCAGACATGCTGAAATGGCTGAGAAATTCACCTTGACAGAGGAGCGAGAAAGGACAGAGGATAATAAATTCACATAAATATTGCAGAACCACAGAAATGTTAGCCTCAAAAAAGGGTCTAGGTTCTTAATATGGCACCAACTGGAAAATCTCTTCCTTTTGCTAACGTGATTTCCTATCAGCAGGTTTCTTTGCCTCAAATACCTGCTGCATCATCAGCATCATCAACTCCCTTTTTCACATTTTTCACATAGGGTTGGGGTGTTGCATCACTTGTCGCCATCTCTCCCTATTCAGTGCCATTCTCCTACCTTTTTCAACGGTCATGCTCTACTGCTGCAGATCTTCTCTCACACAATCCATTGACTTCTTTGCTGGATGCCCTAATTTCCTCTTGCCTTCCTCTTGTCTACCCCAAATCATCTTCACCAGAATGTCTTCTGCTTTCCTGCTCATGTGCCAAAACCACTGTAATCCGCTCTCTTTGACCTTTTCTGCAACTTGTGCTATTTTGGCTTCTGCGTTTATGTCCTCATTCCTCAGTCTGTGCCACAGTGTGCATCCTACTATTTGTCTCAGCCACTTCAACTACATCACCTCTAGCTTCCTCAACTGCTCTGCTTTTACTATCCAGTTTTTGTACCACACAGTAGTACTGGTCACACCACTATTTTGTACACCTTACTTTTCAGCTTCTTTGGTATTCTTCTGTCGTACATTTCCCCTGCTGCATGTTGTCAGAAGAATTTGAATACCTATTAAGCATCTACCATCCAAAAAGTTAGTTGAATTTGTTTCAAGATGGGCTGTATCAAATTAACCCTGTTTTGTGAGAGTGGATCCAATCTGTGAGGAAGCTTGTGGTAATTGCCCTTGGCCACTTACAAAAGAAGGTTTAGAGAGGAGTCAACAATATCGTTGAAGAGTCCTTCTGAATCTTCAGAATGACCCTGGGTATCAATGAAAAGACATATAGGAACATTTCCATCTAAGGAAATAAGAATGCTTCTCGCTTCCAGTTCTGTTGCAAGAAGTCCTGGAGCAAAAGTTTTCCAGCTATTTGTTGTGACTAGATCTAGCTTGAGATGTTCCCCATGATTCAATTTCAATTCATGAGGGTCTGTCCTGGTCCTGCTCAGTTTGTTGATCTGTTGAAATTCAAGATGCACCTGTGTTGAATTGATGAAATCCAAGATGCCTGTATAGTGAGACTGAGTTGAAGTACTGTATCCCAGGCTACCATGGCTATTATGTTCAGAGGATATAATCTTGAATCCACCTGTTTATGTACCACATCACTGTGATGTTGTCTGCGATCACTCAGAGGCCCTGGGAACCACAAATGACTGAGAAAGTTGAATGCATTTATTACTACATACATCTTTTATGCTTGTATTTCAGTCTCTCTTTTTTTTCTTCCAAAGATCCTGTAATTTTACCCCAATGATACAGCTCCCTAAGCAAAACCTAAGGCATCTCTTACTACAGACTGTATTGGAGCTGAAGAGAGAGTGGAGACCTGGATTCAGATAAAACTGGTCTCTCCAGTTCCCTTTTCACAAATCCGCAAACCTGAATTTGAAATGTGAGACTGTGCCAATGTTGGAACCATACAGATTTTAAGTATAACTGAGTCTTTCTCTTGTGGAGTCTGGCTACAGGAATCATGAGAATCACAGATGCCACAAATCCTAATATCCTGAGAAATTCCCCTTGTTGGACTGTATGGAAAGACTCACAAATAGGTGGAATAAAAGCTCTTTTACATGAAGTATCTAGGAGATACCCCCAGGAATACAATCCTGTGGGTAGGAGTAAAAACAAGACTTTTGAATGTTCTCCTGGAAATCCAGTCTGCAAAGGAGATCTATTACCAAAGTCAGAGATTCCTGAAAATTTGAGAAAGACACTGCAAAGATAACCTGCCTAAATAAGGAAATAAATGTTAATACTTTTCACTCTGTAATAGGTTATCACTGGAGCTAAATACCTTGTGGGCACAACTGGAACAGTGGATAACCCAAAGGGTAATGCATAGAACTGAAATTGTAATCAAGACAAGGAAGACTACACACTGAAGTCTGTGGTTTTGGACTGTGAGGATAAACATCATTTAAATCTACAATTACTAAAAAAACCTGAAAGTTGGAATGACATGGAAAGATTGTGAAGGGATAGCATTTTGAACTTTGGGATTATCACAAACTGATTGAGAAAAGAAAGCTTTACGACTGGCTCCATGAAGCTTCTTTCTTTAGTACCAGAAACATTCGAGAATAAAAACATTTCTGTGTCAGGGAAATAGGAACCAGTTCTATTACTCCCTAAGCCAGCATATGCTGAATGATTGGTGGAAAAAAAAGGTTGATCTGGAGGATGAACAGAAATCCCCGAAATGGATGTAGGGACTCCCACTGCCATCTGTACCCAATGGGTCACACTCAGAACCCATCTGTCTAACAATATGTTGCTAGAGAGAGATATGGCTAGATACATTTTGGGGAAGACTTAAAGGATTACAAGGTGGTAAGGGGGTGGGGTGGGGGCTACACATTGCCCGACTGTCAGACATGTTTTAGACTGTAATAAAAACATCCTCCAAGGCTGGAAGAACAGGGGGAACAGCAGTATGCTGAGGAAATTCCAGTCAGAGTAAATCTCAATGTTTTTTTCCAAGGAATATGGAATGTCATTTGTTTCCACTGAAAAAATTGTTTCACCCTAGACAGTTTCAGAAAAAACTTCTTCCAAGGGAAAATCAAAAGAAATACGTTACTCAGAGTCAGAATCAGTTGCCTCAGGATAAATAACAAAATTTGTTCCCTCAATATCTACTCCCTGTTCATCACATTTGGAATCTCCAGAAACAAACCCAAAGAATTCCTTTAACTCTTACCAGCAGCTCTAGAATAAGAAAGCTTAAGACCCTGAGCTAAGCCCTGACCTAAGCTCATCAAATCATCCCTGTCTAAAGTAACAGACACAGCGAAAGAAGCAGAATGACAACCCGAGAACAGGCATCTTAATCTGGGTAGGCACAGAAGTATTCCCCACTCCTTCTACCATGAATGACAGGTGTGGTTCTTCCATGCCACCAAGGACACTCCAAAAGCTGTACAGGACATGTCTAATCCCCAGATGAAGAGACTATACCAGAGGAATCCAAAGATGCTGATGAGTGGTCTGAGAAGACAGAAATGACCACTGCAGGGTCATTCTTCTCTGGCAGAGGCAAAGTAGCAGCAGCCTTCTGAAGAAGCAATAGCTGTCTACAAACTTTCTTTTTTTCTGATCAGAGAAAGGAATAACTGAAGAAACGGTTAAGTTCTTCCGCGGCAAAGTCATAAAAGAAGCCTGCAAGCTGGGTAACTATTACAGCAGTCAGTAAATGGCAAACTTGCCCCAGTGCTTAAAAACAATTTATAAAACTGTAATAAACAGAGTGTATAAACCTCATAACAAATGCTTACACTAGAAGTAATAAAAGAACCATATACTTTAAACAGATAGAAATGTTTTATATATATATATATATATATATATATATATATATATATACATATAAGGTTGTGTTAAGAAAATTACCTGTCCAGCAATGGAGAAATATTAGGCAACCGTCAATACTTTAAAGTCTGCAAGAAGAGCCCTCTTTGGTGAAAGGAAAGCTCTGAGGGACTTGGCTCCAAGACCACTGATTTTCTCTAGCCTTGCTTAAGTAGTCAATGGTTTGGACTCATGAAAGATGCCCTTAAGCTCTGGAAGCAGCCCGGCTGTTATACCCTAGGTAGGAGACAATCCATACAGCTACGGCTGCTGTAACAGTGTTTTAACATCTGTGGTTTATCAAACCATATTTCAAGCGAACTGAATGATTTTTAAAATCGTAACTGTAGATCATAAGTGTTGTATCACTTGGATATTGAACTATGTAGGCAATGGTTACAATGTCTTGCACACTGCTAACGAAAACTGTAAAAAGTAATGGGCCCAGTATTAATCACTTTACTTGAGCTTCCCCTTAAACCCTACAAAATAAATAAATATTGCAAGTTTATACAAATAGGTTCCAGCTTTATGTTAAGGGGCATTAGATATCATATTAATGGTAAATATAACTGTGAGACCCAGGGTGTGGTGTATCTTGCAAAGTGTAAAGAATGTCCTGTCTACTATTGATTATTAAAAAACAGAATCTATGAGCATTTGTATGCTATATCTAGAAAAAATCCAACAAATGCATTAGCTAAGCATGTTATGGATAATGATTCCCATAGTTTTCTGTTTAATATAGTAGAAAAAGTAGACAAGAATCCTAGAGGGGGGCCATGGTATTTAAAATTACAAGAACGTGAACTTCTCTGGCAATTAAAAACTAATGCCCATTTCTATCCAGGCATTAATGATGCATGTTCCATCAAATGTTTGCTTAATATCAAAGCTTTAGAGAGAGAGCTGAATTATAAATAATTAGATTTTGAAAACATTCTAATGATTAAATATTTTTATTTTATTGGTCAACACTATGTAGTTGCATTTGTGTGTATACACAAGAATGGATTTGGTTAGTACATATATACAATAGATTAAATTTAAATTAAAATTATAACAATAATTTAAAATAAGTTATATTTTGTAAGTACATGTTAAGTAGTTGGTTTAATTAATGGATGTATAGGATTATAGATACACATATATACAAAAATATACATATACATATATAATTTTTTTTAAACAGCTTTTTATGTACGTTTGCATCTTTAAGCCAAGTTTTTTATGGTTGCTAAATGGTTGGTTTAATCAAGCAAATCAATCAATTATTTAATTAACTGTGGGCTTGGTTCAAGCACTTGGCATTATAAAATGTAATGTGTTTCATTTTTACTTTGTCTGAAGAAGTGCAAGCAATGTTTTGCATGAAAGCGCTTACTAAGTAAAAAGATTTTATTTTCTTTTTTGTGGTTTTGAGAATTTTACTTTGTTTATTACTACAGACACTAATGTTTACATAGCAAATTTCACTTGCTCTTGTAAGCTTGTTAAATGATGGTAAACATTCCTCTATGAACTATGGTTTCAACTAATTTCCCCATGGTCTACTTTGGTTTTGCAAACATTTTGTTAGAACATAGTGACACAGTTCTGTATTTGGTAACCGCAACTAACACACTGCTCTCTTCAGAGTTACTGCAGTTCATTCATTGGCTTGGAATGTAACACAGGTGCTCAGACTTAATTTCTCAGGACACTGAAAAAAAACTAGTAAACTTCAAACTTCTTTTAAAGTATCTTACCTTTCAAGGTACTGCAGTACACTCACCTTTAAATGTAATGCAAAACACTTTGATTACTTCTCTGCATCACAGGTTATTAACAAAAACAGTAATGTATACCATCTTGCAGTAAAAGTTAGTAATGCAGTCAGCCTCTGCACTCTGATAGCACTGGACAGACAACTGCAAAAATAGCTTTTATTCAGCTCAGGAGGTGTCTTACACAAAGTTGCAAAGCATATTTAGAAAACATATGACATGTCCAACAGATAAAAACATCCAAATATAAAACAAACTTTTGGTCCAACCTAGATTAATTTGTTGCAAGCTCCAAATAAGATAATTTCATACCAGGGTATTTCATTCGAGGCCCACAGTTAAATAACTTGTTTATCACTTCTCATGCTAAACAGTTTGCGGCATTCTTCCTTCCTGTGGATCTGCCCCTGGGCTTGAGGTCCAACATCCAACTGAGGCACAAAGACAGTATTCACCCAAACTCCAGTCCAAGATAATGAGTCTCCACTTTGAAACTCTAGCGAATCTAGTCCACTTAACAGTAAGCCTTCCCCGTGCTTTCTTAATGAATCAGCTATGGTTTAACCAAGCCCTCTGTTTAAGCAAGAACAAATTATATAACAAGTCTCTTAATGATCCCTTAACCTAACGTAGAAATTTCCCTCCCAAATAAACATTAACTGACTGCTCTACAGAAAACAGTATTGCTTACATATTTACATTTCACAAATTCATTAATATTTTAAAGCAAAAAATATTTTAAAATATTTTTTTACAATATTAACATTGCACATAGAATTCAATATCCCCTCAAAATACTCTATATATACACAAGTGTGTGAATATGTGTGTGTGTTTGTGTGCATATTAAAAACAAACCAAGTAGAAACTTTGCAGTGTGGAGGGTGTAAAGTTCATTCCTTGAAATATGTTGTGCACCTAGTTCACTAATAAAAAAAAAAAAGAAGTTATGTACTCACCATAACATTCCTTCTGAGTAGTTATACTTAATTTTCCTGCAACCTGTGGGTAATACGGATCCGTATCGGATCTGAGCCGGCAACTTTTTTCTAGCATCTGCTCCAAGCTCCGAGCTCCTCCCCTTACCCATAATGCCCTACCATCTCCTATCTTCCCTTGGATCGAGTTTGCTGCAACTAACAATATATATGCAACTCAACCTAATAACCAACCTGAAAACAGGATAAGGTCCGGGGGATGGAGGGAATATTGCAGAAAAATTAAGTATAAATACTCAGATGGAACGTTATGGTGAGTACATAACTTATTTGTCTGACGTAGTTAACTTCATTTTATCTGCAACCTGTGGGACAGAGTCCCCAGCTACAGTGATCCTGGGAGGCCCTTATGGAAGTATATCCCTGAGCACCGCAGAGTCAAAGGATGCTCTACCCCTCTAAATCAGATCCAATTTGTAATGGGAAATGAAGGTATGTGAACTGGCCCATGTCGCTGCTGCACAAATATCGTCCAAAGGTACCCTGGACCAAAAAGCAGCAGAAGTCGCCATGGACCTGGTAGAGTGAGCCTTAACTATACCAGGAGGAGATGCACCTTTTGCTTTGTAGGCATGTGAAATGCAAAGAGTGATCCATCTGGCTAAAGAAACTTTAGAAATAGCTTTTCCCATAAACGCTTTGGAAAAGGAAACAAACAATTGGCCAGTCTTGCGGAAAGACTTCGTTCTATGAAGATAAAAACGAAGTTGTCTATGAACATCCAACAAATGGAGTTTGCATTCACCTTTATTTTGGAAGTTGGGAAAGAAAACGGGCAGATTAATGGACTGGTTTATGTTTGGCTTCAGATGCCACTTTAGGTAAGAAGGAAGGGTTAGTATGGAGGGAGACCCTATCCTTATGGAAGACCAAAATACAAAGGCACGGCAGACAGAGCTTGAAGCTCAGAAACTCTCCTAGCCGATGTGATGGCGACTAGGAAAGCTGTCTTCCAGGACAAAAAAAAAATCCACAGAGGCTGCGGGTTCGAAAGGAGGGGCCACCAATGCCTGTAAAACAAAAGTAAGGTCCCAAGGAGGTACAGAATCCTTGACAGGGGGCCGTAACAGAAAAGTACCTTTGAGAAAAGCCTTACACAGCCTAGAGGAGGCTAAAGCCATGTTGTCTTTACCAACGTGAAAACTGGAAATGGCTGCCAGTTGTACTTCCACTGTGGAGGAACTAGCTCCTTGATGAAAGATACCAGACAGGAAGTCCAACACAGCTGGAACAGGGGCTGTAAAATGATCTATTTCTCTCTGTGAAGCCCAAATGGAAAAGCGCTTCCATTTACTGAAATATAGTTTCCTAGTGGATTCTTTAAGAGAGGCCACCAGAATGGATTTTACCTGGGATGAAAGACCGGGAGTCCTGGCGATTAATGGAACTGGAGCAATCAAGCTGTTAGCTTGAGGCTGCCCAGATCGGGCGGACGTGTCCCCGATAAATGGGAAATTAGATCCGGGCAGGGATCCAGAGCCCACGGGGGAGCTAAGAGATGAGACCAAAGGAATGGGAACCAAACCTGACTAGGCCAGAACAGGACAATGAGGATCACGTTGCACCGTAGTCGGCAAGCTTTATGAAGAAACTTCGGAATGAGAGGTAAAGGTGGATAAGCATACAGAAGCCCGGGAAGGCAAACGTGGACTAGAGCGTCTCTGGGGACTTCCCCTGGGGAGGGAATCAGAGCGAAGAACTCGCTGCACTTCGTGTTGGAAGGAGATGCGAAGAGATCGCAGCAAGGCTGACCCCATGCCAGGAAAATCTCCTCCGCTACCGACGGTTTCAGAGATGACTTGTAAGGCATCAGAATGGTCCAGCTCAATCTGTCCACTAAAATGTTGGAGCGGCCCGTGATGTGCGTTGCTATCAGACACCGACCGGTGGAAATCGCCCATTCCCACACACTCATGACCTCGTGACATAGAGGGTAGGATCTGGTTCCCCCCTGCTTGTTGATATACCAGACATGTTGTCTGACTGAATTGCAATCAATCCGAGAGGGAGGACTGTGTGAAAGGCTTACAACGCTAAAAGCACTGCCCTCATCTCTAGAACATTTATGTGTAAATTGGTCTCCGTCTGGGACCACGTACCTTGGACTGTCCTTCCCGAACAGTATCCCCCTCACCCGAGTTGGGAGGCGTCTGTGGTCACTGTGGTTTGGACTGGGGATGATGCAATTGGGAGTCCTTTTGATATCTCTGGTGAAGTTAAACACCAAAGAAGAGATGTCCTGCAGACGTGACTGATCTTGATCAGAAATTCCATGGATAGGTCTAGCCAAGACCACTAAACAGCCAGAGTCCATTGAAGAACCCGTGTGTGAAGGCACACATACAGGAGAATAGATATGGTGGCAGCCGATATGGTGGCAGCCATGGAGCCCAGAACCCGAAGAACCTCACTCGCCTTTGAAGATTTGGAGTTCGCTATCTGAGCTATGTAGCACCTGAGATGTAAATCCTGTCTAGAGTTAGGAATACCTTCATCTGCAAAGTGTCTAACCGTGCCCCAATGAAGCCTAGAATTTGTACTGGTTGCAAATGGGATTTGTGAACATCGACTGTAATTCCCAGTAGGTCCGCTAACCAAATGAAAATCTCGGGCCAGACACAAGTGATGCTTGTTGTGTGCAACGAAGAGCCAGTCGTCCAGGTATGGAAACACCTAAATACCCTGAAGCTTCAGGTGAGCCGCTACAACTGCCATTTCCTTGGTGAACATCCTGGGGACTGTGGTGAGACCAAAGGGTAGGGGCTCTGAACCGAAAGTGACTGGCTCCCAGCCGGAAGCGCAGAAACCTCCTGGAGCTTCTGTGTATTTTGATGTGGTAGTAAGCATCCTGAAGGTCTAACGAGCACATCCAGTCGCACTCTCGGAGATAAGTAGAATGGACTGTAGGGTGACCATCCTGAATTTCTGTTTTGCTACTGACAGGTTTAATGTTGACAGGTCTAGAATGGGCCTGAGGTCCCCCGTCTCTTTTAGCACCAAAAAGAACCTTGAGTAGACGCCTAATCTGGATTGATCGGGGGAGACCTTTTCGATGGTTCGTTTGACAAGCAGCTTTGAAACCTCTAGAGCTGCGGCCTCCCTGTGAGCAGGTGGAACATCCAGGAGGTGTTTTGTAATATTTGGAGGGGCAATGAAAGGAATAGAGTAACCTCTGGATATTATCTGAAGAACCCAGCGATCTGTCGTAATGGACTCCCATGCCGCTGGGTGTAAGGATAATCATCCCCCGACTGCCTCCAGAGTAGGACAGTCAGGCAACCCCTCAGGGCTGCTGTCTGGGTCTATCAGAGAAGGGTTCCCTAGACCCAAAATTCCTGGGACTCCCTCTACCTCTGGGTCGGCATCGATCCTGTCCCCCTCTGCCTATGGGGGAATAGCTGTCCTGAGAATCCTGGGAAAACTGAGATTTTCAGAACCACATCATCTTCTGCCCTCTGATTCCTAGAGAAGGACCGCTGAAGGTTAGAGAAGCGGACTCCGATGGCAGACAAAGTCTTCCCGTCCTTTTCGCTCTGGACAAGTGTGTCACGTACTGTCTTCCCAAAGAGGGAAGAACCGCCGTAGGGAGCGTTGATAAACAATGTCTTGAAAGGGTCTGCAAACTGACACAATCTGAGCCAGGCATGACACCTCATGGCTATGCCTGTCCCAGCCGCTCTAGCTGCACCTTCCGTGGCATGGGAAAGTAGCCACATAGATGTATTTGAGACTGATTTCAGAGTAGACATTTTCACAGAGAACAGCTGTCTGTCCTGCGGCAATAAAGACTCTGGGGGCAACTCAGCGAATTCCGAAGCAAGGTCTCGCTGAAGTCGAATCACATGTGCCAAATAATTCAGCGCATGGATAGAAAAGGTCACTGAGGAGTATACGCGCTTCCCAAACCTATCCACCGACCTGGACTCCTTGTCTGGAGGGTGGACTAAGGAACTCTCCTGAGCTAGTTCCTTCTTTGTGGCTGCTGCGACCAACATAGCATCAACTGGGGCTCCTTTTGACCAGGGTTGTCTATCAGAAGGAGGAGAGAAAACCTTGTCAGGAAGTTTGGGGATGGGCTCCATGGTGTCGGGCTCCTTCCATGCCCTCGTGGTGATGAGGTCCACGAAGGGGTCTGCTGGTGGGGACACCCAGGAAGTAGATGGGCCCATGCCAAAGGCCTCCAGGAACACTGACTCATCCCCAGAAAGTTTTGGGGCCGACCAACCTAACCTCCCCTCTGGCGGAGGATCTCCATAATTTCTCTGAAGGAGACGTCTTCGGGAGGTGACCTGGGGGAACCTTCTCCTTCATCTAAGTCAGTGTCAGTGGTGAGGGACTCGGGGGAGTCCAAGTGCCTCCTTTTGCGCTTGCGGTGACCCTCTTCAGTGGGACTTTCAGAAGGGGATCCGCGAGCCACTGGGGTTTCTCGGGGAAAATGACCTGGGGATCCTCTGGCACGGACTGTTCCTGAGACAGGATGAAGGGAATTGTCGCCAAATCCAGGGGGGCCTGGGTGGTATCTGAGGGGGATGGGCTGGGGTCTCAATCCCTGGGAGAGAACTCTCTCCACCACTTTGAAGGCCAAGGGAGAAGTCCTCCCCAGATTCGAAGCGGGGACCGGAGCCGAAGACGGGGTAGCCTGAGGTCCGAGGGAACGGATCAGGTCCGAAAGGGCAGGAGCTGAAGAATCCATTCCTCTGGGTCCGACTCCCTGTCCGTGGCTCCGAGAGTCACTCGGATCCGAGGAACTCAAGGGAACAGCCGGAGTCGAGGTTGGAGGAACTGTTGGCGCCGAGCTACCAGCTCTGAAAAATCTCGGACCCAAGAGTCCCAAAGCCAAAGCATGGATCGGGGAAGGAAAGATGGGATGGAAAAGAGGCATGGAGGTCGCCCCTCCAGAGGGAGAAGGACCTGGCAAGACTCCCATCTGAATTTGGGTCTGAGGAAATCTCCGCATCATCCTGTCCATATCCATGTCCGATAGGCTCCGAGTCTACCTCGAAGAGGCCACCAACTCGGATCTGGTTGGTCTGTGCAGAGAGGTGGAGGGCTTCGGGTCTGAATGTTCCAACGGCTCCGGTGAGAAACGCAGTGACCGGAACAGAGGAGAAACAGGCCTCATGGTCTTAGATGGGGGGCTGAGAAAGAGCTCCCTGTCTGGGGATCTCTTACGATGCCTATCTTTCTTTTTCTCTCTTTCTTCTCTGCGCCTTTCCTTTTTCTTCTCTTTTTATTTATCTTTGTCAGACTCGCTGACTGAAGATCTGTCCTACGAGGACCCATCGCCAGAGGGAAGTTGAGTTCCTCCCTGTCTGGGGTAGTACACTAGCGACCAAGGCCGAGGCAGAATCTAGCATGGCAACAGGGAGAAGGCCTTTGGTAACTAGCTTGGCCTTACGATATCTAAGGGCCCTAGGGTTGAAGCCTGAACAGACAGCACACTGAGTGGATAAATGTGCCACTCCTAAGCATATCACACACAGAGTGTGGCCATCAGCAGGGGAAAGCTTATGGCCACACACTGTACATTTTTTGAACACAGGCTTTGACTGGTCAGCCATAGTCCTGCACTCAAAGGTATAAGTACTACATTTCCAAAAAAACCACACACACACAGGTAGGGGAAGGGCAGGCTTAACTAATACTCATACAAAAAACTTTTTTTTTTTTTTTACACTAATGACCAAACGCGTTACTACAGAAGGGAAGGAAGGTAATCCTAGACAAGCAAACCTAGATATAAGCAAAAGTTTCCACTTACTATCCCTTTTTAGATCAGAGCAAAGGAGACCACGATGCACACTACTGCCCGGCAAACAAGATCTGGGGGTCTGGGGGGAAGATAGGAGACGGAAGGGCATTATGGGTAAGGGGAGCAGCTCGGAGCAGATGCTAGAAAAAAGTTGCCGGCTCGGATCCGTATACCCACAGGTTGCAGATAAAATGAAGTCAACTACTTCAGATTCGAAGTTCAAAATATGTAGTCCACATGGAATATCCTTTATTGAAACACACAAATAAGCAATCCTAGTTGGGTGCATATTACATATACACAGATATACACGTCTATGATTACAGTGGGAAATGAAATTAGAAAGCCACTGACGAGCAATTTATCAAAAAATAAATGCTGACCACATAAGCCAGCAAAAATCTCCAATACTGAAATGGCTAAATGCAAAAGGAAAAGTGAAAGGATTCCATCTGCAACTGTTACATTAGAAACAACTTCTATTTAACACACCACAATCACATACACAAACACACCACACCTACCCACTTTTGTGCTTATTGTGTTGAATGTGCATGGCTGCCTGACTTTGTTGTGTAGAAGTGCAATGACCATGTGTCATGAATCACTGTTAACAGTGTTTTCCACTGTTCAAAATCTTAATGATCTGTGTGCAGAAATACTTTGGTTGATGGATGGAACATATCCCACCCTGAAAATAAATGGTCCTGTTACACAGAAATGCTATACTCTTTTCATACCTCTCACTTCCTTCTTGTCCTACATTCTTTACCAACTACTACTATTTCTTCTCTTTACATACTCCTTCCTCCTACTGCCTTATCCTCCCCCCCTACTATACTTCCCACTTACCAACCCTTTTTTCTTCTTTTCTATCATTTCTTACTAATCTAATTTTTTATCTTTATTTATATTTCATATAAGCCTTTATTAAATTTGTCACTATAATTATGAATAATGTAATAAAGATTTTTTTCTTGCTGGAGCTTCGTACTCCAGACTTCAGCTGAAAATGGGCTCTGCTCAGTCACACTACTGTGGTCAATAAATGTAAAATAAAACAAAATAAATGTTCCAGTCTAATGTCTGTGAACATATATATTCAATCCACACCTTCTTAGCCTTCACAGCATCATGCAAAACTATACCATTAATGTTTGGTTTGATGTCTAGAAAGTACAGTGGATATAAAAAGTGCACACATTACTGTTAAAATGCTCTAACTAAATCAAAAGGTGCTTCAACAAAGTATTAGTTTAAGGCTGTACACACTTATGCAACCAGTTTATTGTACATTTTTTATTTTTTTTTATATTTTCCCCCCAACAGATTTTTCAATTGAATTTTACAGGTTACAGGCCACAGTAAAGGTGGGAAAAGTTTTGAAATTATTTACTGTGGTCTCATTTTTTTATATCACAAAAACCTGGGATTTTAACAAGGGTGTGTACACTTTTTATAGCCACTGTAATTCAAAGCTTACAACACGTTTTGGAGCCAGCTCTATGATTTATTGGAGATGAGTGGTTTACACACTGGTCCTCAATCTGTTCTGTTTGACTTCAAACCTGGTTCCATTTGTGGTGTCACTGCAAATATCCCATCTGCACTGCTGAAAGGATTCATTTTTTTTTTCACTTTACTTAAAATCTGTGGTGTAAAATACAGTGCCTGGGTCTGGCTCCTAGATATGGCATTGATGCAACACTCCAATATTATGTCAAGTGAGTAGTGGCACTCAGATTCATGGATGTTGCTAAGACTGAAAGTGCTTAAGTGGAAATTAAAGTAGACACATTTTTTCTTACTGTGAGGAGAAGTGTATTTATGGTAGGTTATGCAAGTTTCGTACCAGGCCAAGAGTTTCACACTTTTGTTACTCCCATATCTCTGGTCTTTCATGACCTACTTCAAACCAACTCGGTCGGGACACAAAATTATGATGAAGGGTGGCATAAATGTATGCTTGGTACACATTCAAATAAACTTGCAAAAGTGATGGTTATGTTGACAAATAGAAACTGACTGCTGACCTAAGTATATGCTTAGAAGCTGAAGTTCAACCTTCACCCAGAAGAAGAGTGCACCAACAATGAGAGGAGAACTTCAACAGGATATCTCCAAGTAGAAGTTCTTGTTCTACTTTGGATTACCTATCAGGGATTGCTAGAACTCTTCTCTGTGTCCTGATGGTATGTGATATGTGCGGCTACACTCGCACGTGAGTAAAATACTATTTCTTGCATATTCAATGAAATGGTTACTTGACCTATTATAGTACACATCTGTTATTTAGTTGATGCACTCCATTTAGGAAACCTTTTCATTCAATCAAATGGTGTCAATCCTGCAAAACACATAACGAGGTTGACAGGAGTGGTAATTATGCACGTTGTACAGATTGCAAACTATGACAAATAATATGCATGCAGCACATAAATGGTGTAAGGGTAATTACCATGCAGCACAATTTTTAGCAACTACAATGAAAGTAATGTATTTCAACTATTTCTCTGTAGTGAACAATTCCATCTCACAAACTGACCCACTAGTTACTTGACAAATTTTACAATCACTTATAAATTGTTTTTCCATCACAACAATGCAATATTTTTGTCTACCATTTAACCAATGAATGACCAAATGATATGGATCAATATCTTGCGATATTATTCTTTTTTATATTTCCACTATCCTTTTCTCCTCGCAAATTAGTAAACTTAATACTGGATTTATTTCTCTATGCCAAGGTATCTTATGCAATGTGTTACTGCCTTATCTGTTCAAGTCTTATTACAATGCACACACTGCTCTGTATGAACCTCTCAGGCAGTGGCAGAAATAGGTCTAAATGGATATCTGCTCTACCCCAGACAACAAATGTAAACATAGAAATGGCTCATAATGTAATATACTTTATAGGATGTTGTATTTAGAACTACAGCAGGAAAGAATAGCTGTGTAAAATCTTACCATAACCATAGATGTCCTTCTCTTCAATGCAGTATTCTTAACCGGAGGGATCTCCCTCCTGAAGGTGACCCGACATTGGCCAGTATACAAAAGTCTTATATTACCATAAGGTGCATGGAACATCACGCGAAGGCTGCTGTCAGATGTAGGCCATAAAAGCGAGGTACACACGTACCATCCTCAGAACTGAATGCCCCAGGAAGAATGCCAGACGAAGGATCCAAGCAAAACAACAGACTAGGTGGGAAGCAGGGAGGGACAGAATACTGTAGCAGTGAAGAGGAAGACATATATGGTTATGGTAAGATTTTACACAACTATTCTATATCCTTCTATTCACTTGCTACAGTATTCTTAACCTGAGGGAGAGTACGAAAACTCAAGAAGGAAGGGAGGGGAAGGAGCAGAGGAGCTCTTATTAAAGCCATGTAAAATGGCTTTAGCAAACCTAGCTCTAAATCTGGAAATGCCATCCAGTTTGTAATGTTTGGTAGGTTAGAAGACCAGGTGGCTGCTTCAAGGATGGTGCTGTTACTTAAGCCCTTGAAGAATGCCTTAAAGAAAGCCACAGCCCTGGTAGAGTGGGCCTTCACAGGTGAAGAGAGTCTCTTTCCATGGAGGGTGCAACAAAGGCAAATATTCTTTGAAATCCAAGAAAAAAATCGTACGTTTGGAAACAGGTAAACCCAGAGCCTTGGGATGAAAGTTCACAAATAGCTGATCAGATTTCCTGACAGCTTTAGTCTTGACCAGGTAAAACCTAAGTTGTCTGTACAAAACTAAGGAGTGCAGTACCTTCTCACTGCGGTTTTGTGGAGAAGAGAAGAAGGTAGGTAATCGAATGGATTGGTTAACAGATAACTTATTAACCACTTTTGGCACAAAGTAAGGACTTGTTCTCAAGGATACCTTATCCTTATGAAATACCAAGAAGGGGGAACCGCCACAAGGGCTTGAAGCTCCGACACCCTTCTGGTAATGGTCAAGGTTACTAGTAAAACAGTTTTCCTAGAGCAATGTTTGAGGGAAGCCAAATATGTGGGCTCAAAAGGGGTCAGGGTCAGTTTTTCTATAACAAAATTAAGGTCCTAAGGAGGAGGAATAGGTTTCCTGGGAGGCCTAATGTGAAGGACACCCTGAAGGAACTGCTTCACCTGAAAACTGGATGCCAGAGGTGGAAAAAGAGGCAGAAAGGCAGAAATAACTGACGTGTGCTTTGACAGAAGGGTAAGCAAAACCAGCAGAGAGCAGTTCACAAAAGTAAGACAGAACCAATGGGATTCCCATTATTAGTGGTTCTTGGTTCTTAGAAAGACACCACAGCAAAAATCTTTTCCACTTGGAAACATAAGATTTTCTGGTACTGGGTTTTTTGCTTCCTGCAAAACCCTGAGCATGTCCTCTGAGAATAGGTGTCTGAAGGGGAATATAATCCTATCACCCACAGTGTCAGCTGTAGCGTTGACAGGTGTGGGATTATTAAGGTCCTTTGTTCTGTGTGAGTAGGTCTACTCTGTGGGGTAACTTACGGTAATGGCCCTTGGCTAAATGTAGGAGGAGGGCAAACCAGTGCTGTCTTGGCCAAAAGGGAGTCACCAGCAAGATTTTTGGTTGGTCTTGTCAAATCTTGAACAGGACCTCTGGTATTAGAGGAAGGGGAAGGAATGCATACAGAAACATCCCTTTCCAAGAGAAGAGGGTGTCTACATTCCAAACCAGAGGATTTGGGATTCTGGCACAAACATTCTGGAAGCTGTCTGTTCAGAGGGAAGACAAATAAGTCAATTTGAGGAATACTCCATTGGAAGACTATGTTCAGGAATATGTCCCTGTGAAGCATCCATTTGTGGGATTGAGTCAGGGACCTGTTTAAGGAGTCTGTCATGAGATTCCAGTTGGAGGGAATGTACACTGACTGAATAGTCATGTGGTATTGGTGGTACTGGTCCAGAACTTCCCATACCAGAAGAGCCAACCAGCAAATGAGACAAGATTTGGTCCCTGCCCGCTTAGTCACATACCAGTGACTATCATGTTGTCTGTGAACAGTTGTAAAAGACCTGGGCAAAGGGGAGGTTGAAATGCTCATAGAGCTAGTAGCAATGCTCTCATTTCCCTGATGCTTATGTGTTCTGATTTTTGGGAGGGAGACCAAATTTCCTGAATGTGAATTCCACACCTGATGCATCTGTGTAGAGTTCTAGGACTAGGAAGAAAGGATGTAGGGGTAGACTGGGATTTAGGTCTATCTGTTGGATCCACCAGAGCAGTTTCCTCTTTAGGCAGGGAATGAGGTGGACTTTGCATTCTAGTGGGTGAGAATGCTGGGTCCACATTAATATGAGGAATCACTGGAATTTCCTCATGTGGAATTTTGCCATCAGCACCATAGGAATGGCTGAAGCCATGAATGCCAGGACCCTGAGGAACTCCCTGACCGTGATGTGAGACAAGGGGAGAAGGGAGTGAAAGAAGGACCTGCACCTTCTGAGGTGGAAGTGACTCTCATGACGTCTGTTTGGATTTGACAACCCAGGAAAATCTGGTCCTGTGAAGGCGTATGGACTAACTTCCTGCAGTTGATGGAGAATCCCACTTTTCAGAGGAGAAAAATGGCAGCAAGGAAGAAGGTTTTGGAGTAGAGTGTGGGAAGTTGGGGCCTGTAAGAGCACATTGTCCAGGTATGGAAAAATCTGGATGCACAAATCACTGGAACCAGGCATTTTGTGAATACCCTCAGTGCAGAATGATTGACTTCAACAATTGGCTAAGCTTCTGGTGTCATTCTAAGGGGATCCAGTATCTGTCTGCCTGGGATGACATGATCGACAAACCATGATGCTTTGCCAGAGATGGCCTGCACCTGTTGCCCTTGGGATTCCAGATACTGGCTAAGGCTCTTGCCACTCCTATAGTGCATTTTTTTAGGCAAGATTCAAATGATAAATTCACCACCGTAACAGGTACACGCAAGCAAAGTCTGAGGGCAATGCTACTTAATGCTAGAAGTCTAAACCACAAAATGCACTCACTTGAGCCCTCCTTAAAATGGAGAACATCAACATCTGTGCAACGACAGAGATCTGGTTCAAGGCTCCAGAGAACACACCTGCATTACCAGGCTCTAATTCATACCATACCTTTTGGCCACCTAACCTGGACCAAAGCACTAAAGGCAGAGGCGTGTCCATATTCTTTACAGATATCCACACCTCCAGGCTAGTTGCTCAGCATAATGCATCCGTGATTATCCAAGTGCAACTAACTCTTGTCAAGACCGCAATCCAAACTGTAGCTTCCTACAGATCCACCCACCATGCCTCAGTATTCCCACTCCTCATTTCTTGATGCACTAGAAAATATTAGGGTACAACCTAACACCCTAATAATGGGCAATTTCAACTACCCCATCATTAATTGGGAAAACTACTCATGTACCAACTCTTGCACTCAACATTTTCTGCAATTCATAAATTCCAACGCCTTGGATCAACTTATCCACACCACCACCAGGGACAGCAATATCCTAGACCTGGTCATTACCAACATGGGCAACCGGTGTTCCACACCAGAGGTCAATTCCTCGTTGGTCAGATCCGACTACAAGCAAATCACCCTAGACATCCACATCCCACCCTCCCCATTAGGGAGACCACCATAAAAAATTTCTCCAAAGCCAACTTCACACTTCTTAAGACAGAAGTGGCAAACTTCACGACACCCATACTGACGGACAATAGAGGTACAACTTCTGAATCCTATACAATTGCACTTTATAAGCACTTACACAAGTGCATGGATCGTGCAATCCCTAACAGAACCAAGATGCTATCTTCCAAAAAAAGGAAGCCAATCTGGTGGTCCCCTGCCATAAACAAACTCTACCAACAGAAGAAAGAAACTGTTGCAAAAAAGAGGAAAATCCCATGATTGGAGGAACTCTGTGGTCAGCCTCAGTAAGAAGCTGAGATCCCTCATAAAATCCTCCAAAGCTAGTTACGAAAACAAAATTGCCACTGATTCTAAAGGCAAACACAAAGCATTCTATAGCTTTGTCAAAAATCTCAATGGCAACACTCAGATCTGCTCTGTTACAGCACAATGGCACTAAATATACAGAACCAACTGATATTGCCAACATCCTGGCAGATAGGTTCAGTGCTAACTTTACCCCTCTCATCCCCTAAAGGGCCCATCTCTATACTGGAAGAATGCAAAGTTCCTGTAATCACGGCTGAACAGGTAAAAAAAAAACACTCTCTAAAGCCAAGAACACAGCATCCATGGGACCTGACAACAATCCCAGGATGCATTCTACATGAACTACAGAACGAATTGGCACCCCACCTAAATACCATGTCCAATCATTGCCTCAGCTCAGGCTTTGCTCCCAGTGAATGGTGCACAGCAACGGTTATCCCACTCCACAAAGTGGGAGCCACTACAGACCTCGGGAACTACCGCCCCATTAGCCTGACGAGCCTGGTCTGCAAGACTATGGAACGTATCATCGTGGAACTTATAAACAATGACATTGGTAATCTCCAAACTCTGGACCCTACCCAGTTCGGGTTTGTAAAAGGCAGATCATGTCTCTTAAACCCGACCGACTTCTCTGAAATGGTCAGCAAAGCCATAGATGAGGGTAAGGTCATTCACACAGCCTATCTAGATCTCGCCAAGGCTTTCAACACCATCCCCCACTCTGGAATTATAGATAAACTCACTAAACTAGGTATAAATCCCTATGTCACACGATGGGTTGCCAACTGGCTTACTGAAAGAACCCACACTGTGAAAGTAGCAGACAGTAAATCCAACTTCAGTCCAGTGACAAGTGGAGTACCACAGGGTTCAGTCCTGGGTCCTCTCCTTTTTGGTATCTACTTCTCTGAAGTACAGAGTAACAGAGAAGGTCTTTGGCTAACAAAGTTCGCAGATGACTGCAAATTAGGAGCCATAATCAAAACTCCTAACAATGTGGACATCCTACAAAAGGGCCTCACTGAGACAGATGCCTGGTGTCAAAGCCATGGCCTCAAGCTCAATGCCAAGAAGTGCAATGTCATCCCTTTTGGTAAAAACTCTGTACCCATGAACTACCACGTAGGCGGAAGTCTACTTAACACCGAAAGTGTGATAAGAGACCTTGGGACACAGGTGGACAGTAGTCTCTCCTTTGATAATCACATCGCCACAGTAGTCAGGAAATCCTTCTATGTGGCACACCTCATCACAAAAGGTTTCTCATCCAGGAAAACAGAGGTCATTGTTCCCCTCTACTCATCACTTATACCCATTATTGAGTACAATGCCTGTTTTGGTATGTACCTCACAAGACATCTACAACTGGAAAGACCACAGAAATACCTCACAAAGAGGATTACCACCATCAAACAGATGCCCTATGCAGGCAGTCTCAAAAAACTCCAACTTTACTCTGTCGCATATCGCCTACTCAGAGGCGATCTCTGCCGAACATACAAAGCTATGTCAAGCCCAGAGCTGTTGGAAATGCTCCACTTAAAGAAATTCCAATCCCTCCGAGCTACACACTCTAGGGACCTAAACCTTGTCACCACAATAAACAGAACATGCTGGAGGGATAGATTCCTGTCCCAGAGACTTCCCATACTCTGGAACAAACTACCTATCCATATCAAACAAAGCTCCTCATAAGCACTCTTCAAGAAAAATCTTGATGATTGGATGGGAGATAGGAAATTCACCCCGGGGATCACTTCTGTGGCTCTGCTTGACAGGGGCACAGGAAAATAATTTTCTTGGGTGGCAAAAGCCAGTGTACCATTTGGCTAGGCTTATATAGGCTCTAGGGCCAATAGCCTAGTACCTACCTATGCTGTAGAAAGGCCAAAGGGCAAGGCAGAGAATTGAAAATGACAGGAACCCACAGAAAAATGTAAGAATTTCCTGAACATGTGGTGAATGGGAATGTGAAGGTAAGCATCTTTTACATCTAGATATGCCATGTACCCTTGTGGAAGGATAAGGGGGAATAGAGTTTGGAGTGTCAACATTCTGAAGGTTAGAACCTTTAAGAAGGTGTTGAGGTGGGATAAATCCAGGACGGGTCTACAGGGACCACCTTTTCTGGGTATTAAGAACATCTCTGAATAGAAGCCTTTCCCTCTTGAGGTTTGAGGAACCTTTAGAACGAAGTCCTGTTGCCAAAACTCCCAAAGAAGCTTTGGGAAGAGGGGAAACTGCTCTGGGGGGGTGGTGGTGAAAGATTCCCATGAAGGTGGCAGTGGAGTTCCAAACCATGAAACATCTTTTTTTTGATAATGGAAAGAACCCAAGTGTCTTGGGTGATGCTTTCTCAGACCCTGTGAGCTTGTGACAGGAGAAGGGAAAGAGGGGAAGGGAGACATCTGCAGGGTAGTCACAGTCTCCCTTACATTGTCAGGAAAGAACTGCCTTTGTTGGGAGGATGGTTGAACTCCTAGACTTCTGTTGTCTCTTGCCTCCTCTGAGTGCGGCTATGGAGAAAAACAGGCTTTGAAGGGAAATTCCTGTGAATCCTGGGCACAGGAGAAACCTGGATTTGTTTCAACTCCTTGAGTTCCTTGTATTTTTCCTGTAGGGACTTGAATAGAGAGGCTGCTGCCTTACCAAATAAGGCTAAGTGGTCTAGTGGTGCATCCATTAATTTAGATTTGAGGTCATCCTGGAGGGGCTGCAGCCTGAGCCAGTAAAATCTTCTAAGAGCTGAACCAGCAGCAGCTGCCCTGGCACAAGCCTCTCCGGCATCACAGCTGCATTAAAAGTAATGTTTTGACACTTGGGAGGGTCTCAGGAAAGCCATGGCTTTTCCTTCTGAATATGGAAGATCTGCAATGGCACTAGATGCCTGAGTCAAAAGCTCTAAGGAGTACTTAGTCATATGTGTCGAATAACTGATGGCCCTTAAAAGCCAAGCTGGCTGATGTATAGGCCTTTTTACCCTGTCTCTCAAGGGTTCTACTCTCGTTCTCTGATGGGTGAAGACTGGAGGAGGGAAGCATCCTAGAAGGTTTATCTGTAGCTGCAGAAATGACTACTGGTTCTGTGGCAGGGCACCTAAAGAGGAACTTATAAACCTCAAGGACCTTGTAGATGTGGTCTGGCTTTTTGGGGGCAGGTGCTGGGGCCTTGGCGTCTGGGGTTTGTGAAGCATTGTGAAATCATCAAAAAATGCAGGATGCACAGGCGGAACTGCAGAAGGAGCAGGAATATCACCTTGTAGAAGTTGATAATATCTTTTCTGGACATTGGAAATTTGGTAAGTATCCTATTTAAAGCTTTCAAGAGAGTTTCACCAAAGGAACTTTGGTTCCATAGGGGAGTCAGCACCAACTAACTCCTCTTCCAGGGAAACATATTCCTGGGGAGAAGAGATTTGGGTAGAATAATCAAGATTCCTCAGAGGACAATTCATCAGATGGGTCACTGTCTCTAATCCTTTTTTGAGAAGGTTGGGGAGCAGCCTGAGAGGAAGGTGGCTTCAGTGTCGTGATGGCCTGAAACAAGCTTTGAGAAAAGGCCTGCCAATCTGTAGGGGCCTCTCTGGTAGGGAACAAATGCTTAAGTCTTTTTTTTTTCTTAGCAGGAGAAACAATCCTATACAACATTGGAAGACCAAACAAAAGCCTACATTCAAATCTGTCTGACTCTATCTCTTCTCTTGCTTGAGTGCAAGATACCCTTAGGACCCTCCATACTTTCGAGCCTGGGTTCCCCCACGACATCCTGATCAGATGTCTGTTCGACCTACACAGACATGCTCACGGCCGAAGTCAAGGTGCCCTCAGAACTGGGCTCGGCCTGTGAATACGTGCGTTATGTTGGATGAAACTCTGGGTTGACAAGCACTCAGGGAGAAACACCTGAAGGTAGAGGTGCAGCAGAAGCCACAGGCCAAGGTTTCTTGGTCTTATGCTTCACAAGCTCGGCACCGGACCCCAAAATACTTTCCCATATACTTAGCTAATAACTGAAGCCGTTGGTTCTCTGAATAAATAACAAGAGAGTAAAGCCTGCTTCTAAGGGTCTTTGGAACAAAGTACTGGCAAATGCTACAGGACTTGTGATCGTGGTTAGGGGCTAAACAAAAGAGACACTGTGAAAGGCTGTCCTTATGTGGAATTTGTCTTCTACACTGGCACTTGCCCTTCTTGGATGACATAACCAAAACAGTAGTAAGAGAAAAAATTTCCCAACTGGACACTTAGGCAAAAAGCTGAAATTGCAAATACTAAAACAATTAGACCGATGGTCGGAATGGCGTTCTGACTAGCAGCAGAAAAGTTCTGAGGATAGTATGTGCTTACGTCGCTTTTATGGTCTATGTCCAACAGCAGTCTGTGTGACATCCCATGTACTCTACAATAGTACAATACTTTCGTATACTGGCTGACGTCGGCTCGCTCTTAAGTGGGAGATCCCTCAGTTTAAGAATACTGCAGCAAGTGAATAGAAGGACATCATCTTTTAGGGAGATGTTAAAAACATGAACTTTGGAGCTTTAGAGATAAACCAGCATTCAGAAAACAATGATTACTATTACCAAGGGCTTCCTGTTAACTCATATGGCAGCTGCCCAACTAGAGATCAATGTGGATATATTTTAGCCTCAGGTGGACAAAGACTGGGGCCCATACACATGCTGAATACTCTGGATACAGCAGAAAAGCTAAAAGACAAGGAAGTGATCTGAAAATGCTAACTTTACACTCTGCACTGGAGGTATTGCCCATGATCTTTACTAACAGAAAAGTGTAAGCAAGCTTCCTCCATGTCCAAGTAAATATGAAGCGTCTTTTAGGAACAATGGAAGGAGGAATTAAATAATCTGTTGAGACGACCAAGAATACGTCTGAACAAAACCTTTTCCTTTCTCTATTTCCTTTCTCTATCCTTGGAACAACCTCTACTTTCTTGAATTCTAACAGGGGAATGAGTTTGGCCAGAACCAGCCAATTCTTTCTTAAAAGCAATATGCTAAGAGAAGAAACTAAGCAAAATCTACGACATAAACCAAGACTTCAATCTTCCTTACCAACCTCCCTAAGGTGAGAAATCATCCCTACCAAACTTAGGAAATTATCTAGAACATTAAAAATGAAAGTTCCCGGGTGAGACAAACTATCTTTATTGAATATCATTTAGAGAAAAGATTAAGGAGTTAAAAATACATTCAGTGACTAAAGTTATAATCTCAAAGTTCATTATAGTCATATAAAATGGATTCTCTTACTTTTCAAATAAAACAATCTCAAGATAAAGCTCATCTAGAAAGCAGGAGAATACCATATATTTTGGCTAAAAAACAAAACAAAAAAACAAACAAAAAAAACAGCTGACTATGAATCCAGAGCTGGAAAGAAACATCTACGCAAGTGCAATAAATCTTGGGTTACAAGTAGTCCATCAAATTTTGGCTCAGTTCACAAGTCTGCCTGTAATGAAGTGAAAACAAGTGGAAGTCTACTGTCTATACAGACTACTAGAAGACAAACACAATTACTTTTAAATTTCCCATCCTGATGCAACATTTTTAAGATCTGGCAAAAAACAAACAAAAAGAAGAAAAAAACAAGTACTGTTCAGAGAAACAAAAGACACGAGTATAAAGGATCTAAGTATCAAAGACTTTAGTTATTTCTCCTTACTTACTGCTAGAAGTGATGCTGGAGAGTCTTAAATCTGCCAATATAATTTATTTATTTATTTATTGTAGTTGGTTTACCAGGATAGTCCATTGGGCCAAAATGAACCCGTTTTCAATGGAGTCCTGGGGAGAAAAGCTCCAAAAAAATATATATTTTTGTAATTTTGAACATACATTCTTAGATACAAACAAAGTTTAACAATAGGTACAACAGTTAAAGATAAAGCAATATCAAGTAGTACAGCAAGTGTGCATTTAAAATACATTGCAGGAAAATGAATTAACTATTTAACATGAGCTTATCCATTTATGCAGAGTAGATTAAGAGAACAGGTTACTAGAAAGGAAGAGGAGGTACAATGACTTGAAGAAGTGGGGGAAGAGGAGGGATATGGAGTCAATTATTTATATGGACTTGTCTGGTTGATTAAAGATGTGAGCAGAGCATGGAGTAGGTGAAGAGTAGGTTATGTAGGGTGGGAGCAGGAGCATTCCCAATGTGATGTCAGGTGTGTATGAAGGGATTTTTTGAAAGCAGTGTGATTAGAGGTGGTGCGGATGAGTGGGGGAAGGGAGTTCCAGAGGCGAGCTAGGTTGAAGGATAGAAGGTTTTTGCCTGGAGGATGAGTAGGTTTATGTACTTTGAGTAGGTTTTGATTGTTTGATCTTAATACTCTATTGGGTAGGTGCATATTAAAAGCAGAAGATAGGGAAGGACAGAGGGAGGGATTAAGGATAAGCTTGTGGGCTAGAGTTAGTTGTGTGTAAGTTAGTTGATTAGGAAGCTCTAGCCATTTTAGTTTCTGGAGGGAAACACAGTGGTGGGTGGAAGACTTGTGGCTAGTGGCGAATTTTGCGATTTTATTGTAGCAAGAGGAAAGTTGTTTTTTGAGAGAGGATTTAATGTTAGTTAGGAGTGGGGCGCCATAGAGAAGGGAGGGGATAAGGAAGGATGTAGCGAGAGTTGTTCTAGTGGCAGAGGTGAGGTATGCATTTTGTCTATAAAGCATACCAAGTTTTTGATGGGTCTTTTTGATGTTTTTTTGTAGGTGAGAGGTAAATTTAAGTTGGTTGTCAATTTGTACCCCTAGTAGTTTGGTGTCTGACACCAATTCTAGGGGTGAGTTATTTTGGCTAATGATTGAAAATGTATTCATATTGAGAGAAGTAGCTTTAGAGGGAGTAAAAATCATAAGTTTGGTTTTGGAGGCATTAAGAGCAAGGTGTTTTTTTAACATCCATTGCTCTGTTGTGGAGAAAGCATCCTGAGTTAGTTTTTGAAGTGTAGTGATAGAGGTGGCTGAGCAAATGATTGTTGAATCATCTGCATATTGGATGATGTTTGAGAAAGGGAGTGATTTGTGAAAGTCATTTATAAATATGTTGAAGATAACAGGACCAAGAATGGAGCCTTGTGGAACACCTGTGGGGGTACTAAGAAATGAGGAGGTAGTTTTTTTCCATTTTACTGCTTGATTTCGGTTGGATAGGTAACTGGAGAACCAATTCAAGGAGGAAGAAGAAAGGTTAAGTTCAGAGAGCTTAGTAATGAACTAAACTAACGCTATGTACTTAACCATAATGCCATATCCATTCCGTCTTCTTCCGACCATCTCAAATCATGGTTTATCTGTGGGCAGCAACTTTAGGCTACAGCTCCATGCCCTACATTCTTCCCTTCTCTTAAAATGCATGACCATGAAATATGTCCTAAAAATCGAGTTTGTCCCCTCCCCATCCCAGTACATTACCATCAAACTGAAACACAAAAAGGACACTTCTTACAAGAAAGATTGTAAACAAACATAGCAACCAGACAGGATTACAAGTAAGCCCTCCAGGAAGGTCCACTGTGGTTCAACAGGAATAAGTGTGACAATTTGAAAGGGGGGTGGAGGGTGGGGATGTTTAAAATGGATGGTAGAGGAAAACACAAATCTAGCCTTATAGTAAGTACAAAACTGTTCTATTCGTTGTCTTTTCCGTCCACCTCAACTCATGTGACAGAGTCCCCATCTAGAAAATCCGTGTGTGTCACTATGGAAGGATATTCTGGAGACTGACAGAGCCAAAAGCAGCTCTAAATCTGGACTGCAGGTTGAGCATGTAATAAAAAACAAACATATGTACTGTAGACCATGTGTATGTTTCCCATATGTCATCTAAAGAACAAAGTTAAAGAATGCTGCAGAAGTTGCTACAACTTTAGACCATAACAATCCCTTAGCCTGATACACAAAGGCCACCTGGTAAGGTAATTAGAAGTTATGTACTTACCATAACGTTCCATCTGAGTAGGTGGATTCATTTGTCTGCAACCTGTGGGTATGGATCCGATATCGGATCCGAACCGGCATGGTTTATCCAGCTATGGATCCGAGCTCCTAGCTCCTCCCCTCACCCATAATGCCCCGCTCTGCCTACATTACCTCAGATCGAGTTTGCCCTGTACCAAATACCCTAACCAAAGGGTAACACATCCTATGCAGGAAACTGACAAGGCCAGGGGGATAGGAGGGCGGGATGGTTGCAGACAAATGAATCCACCTACTCAGATGGAACGTTATGGTAAGTACATAACTTCTAAATCTGAAGTAGGAGAATTCATTTGTCAGCAACCTGTGGGACAGAGTCCCCAGCTACCTGAGTCTTGGGCGGCCATCATGGAAGGATATTCCGGAGCACCGCGGAGCCAAAGGATGCTCTACCTCTAGACATGATATCCAGCTTGTAATGAGAAATAAAGGTATGAGATGAAGCCCAAGTGGCTGCTGAACAAATGTCATCCAGAGGAACCCTAGTCTTAAAGGCCGCTGAGGTAGAAACAGACCGGGTCGAATGAGCATGGACTCCCTCCGGTGCGGACCTCCCAGAAGCTTGGTAGGCTAATAGGATACACCGGGAAATCCAACGTGACAAGGAAACTTTAGAAATTGGTTTACCCAGATTGAATTTGGCAAAGGAAATGAACAATTGGTCGGATTGCCTATGATCAGCTGTCCTGTTAAGATAAAAACTAAGCTGCCTGTAAACATCCAAGGAATGCAGCTTGTATTCGCCTTTGTTCTGATATTTAGGAAAGAAAACAGGGAGGTTGATGGACTGATTAATGTTCGCTTCCGAAGCTACCTTAGGAAGAAAGGAGGGATTGATCCTGAGGCACACGCAGTCCGGATGGAAGACCAAGTAAGGCGGTTTCATGGACAGGGCTTGAAGTTCAGAAACTCTCTTGGCTGAAGTAATGGCTACTGAAAATGCAGTCTTAAGAGACAAGAATTTTAGATCTACTGTGGCCGCAGGCTCAAAGGGGGGAGCGGTCAAGGCCTGAAGAACCAAAGAAAGATCCCACGGTGGAACCGCCTCCTTGACAGGGGGTCTAAGCAGAAAGGTGCCTTTTAGGAAGATTTTACATAACTTGGCAGACATAAGAGGCCCAGAATCATGACCAACATGGTAATGAGAAATGGCCGCTAGCTGAACTTTGACCGTGGAACTACTGGCGCCATCATTAAAGAGAGTAGTAAGGAAGTCTAGAACCAGAGGAAGGGGAACCGTGAAGGGATCTAGACCCTGCCGCTCCGCCCAAATGGAGAAGCGCTTCCATTTACTGCTGTAAATTTTTCTGGTAGAGGGTTTATGAGCCGCTACCAGAATGGCCTTAACTGGGGACGAGATACCGGGAGTCCTGATTAGGAGTGGAACTGGAGCAGCCAAGCAGTCAGCTTCAAGTTGTCCAGGTTCGGAGTTGGTAGGTTCGATGGGTGTGATATCAGATCTGGAATGGGATCTAGAATCCAAGGTGGATTAACTGAATGAGACCTTAGGTAAGGGAACCAGATCTGTCAAGGCCAGAATGGGGCTATGAGGATCATTCTGCACCCCAACAGAGAGGCTTTCTGAAGCACCTGGAGCATCAGAGGCAGAGGGGGGTATGCGTAAAGAAGACCGGGAGGCCAAGCATGCACCAGAGCATCTCTCGGGGAATCCCCTGGAGGAGGGATTAGAGCGAAAAAACTGTCGCACTTGGTGTTTAAGGGAGAAGCAAAGAGATCGCAACAAGGAGTCCCCCACTGTGCGAAGACACGTTTCGCTACTTGACCATTGAGAGACCACTCGTACGGGGAGAAAATGGTGCGACTGAGCTTGTCCGCAAGGATGTTGGACCGACCCGGAATATGCGTTGCGATGAGAAAGCGGTTGGAGGAGATCGCCCATTCCCACACTCTCATGGCTTCTCGACATAAAGGGTAAGACCTGGTTCCCCCCTGTTTGTTGATGTACCAGACCACAGACATGTTGTCTGACTGAATCGCAATTGTTCCCAGGGGAAGAAAGGCTTGAAGTGCTTGCAACGCCAAGAGCACCGCCCTCATCTCCAGAACATTGATATGCAGGGAGGTCTCTGAGTCGTTCCACGTGCCTTGGACCGTCCGGCCCGCAAAATGCCCCCCCACCCGAGGCGGGAGGCGTCCGTGGTCACTGTGGCAAGAGGGGGAGATGCACAAAAGGGGCGGCCTCCGTGGAGATCCGTGGAATGGAGCCACCACAAGAGAGACCGCTTGCAAGCCTTGCTGATTGCAATGGGGTGATGTATTGGGAGAGAAAGATATGACCATTGTACTTGAAGCGTCCACTGAAGTACCCGCATGTTCAAGCGGGCGAGTGGGAGAAGAGAAATTGCTGCCGCCATAGACCCTAGTGCCCTCAGGACCAATTCCGCCGGAACTGAGCTGGAGTGGAGGATGGCCCGCACCTGGAGTCGCAGATTCCGAACTCTGTCGGTTGTGAGAAAGGCCCTTAACTTCCTCGTGTCTAACCTGGCTCCTATGAATTCTATCAACTGAGTAGGGGCCAGGTTGGACTTTCCTACGTTTACCGTGATGCCTAGCCAGGGAGCTAGGTGAAGAAAGGAGTCTCTTGCCAAGGATAGTAGATGTCTTGTTGGGGCGGTGAGAAGCCAGTCATCCAGGTACGGAAAGACCTGCACCCCCTGAAGCCTCAGGTGGGCCGCAACCACTGCTAACACTTTGGTAAACACCCTGGGGGCTGTGGTGAGACCAAAGGGAAGGACCCTGAACTGCTAGTGACTGGCTCCCAGCCAGAAGCGAAGAAACCTCCTGGACCGTCTGTCCATTACTATGTGGTAGTACGCATCCTTGAGGTCTATAGAGCACATCCAGTGATTCTCTCCCAGAAGGGGGAGGATGGATTGTAAAGTGACCATCCGGAACTTCTCCTTGGGAACTGCCAGGTTCAATAGGGACAGGTCCAGAATGGGTCTTAGGTCCCCCGTCTTTTTTGGCACTAAAAAGAACCTGGAGTAGAACCCTGATCCGATCTGGTCTGGGGGGATGGGCTGGATGGCTCTTTTCCTCAGCAGATAGCCAATTTCTGCTGAAGCGGCCTCCCTCTGATCGGGTGGAATGTCGGGGAGGGATTTTAGTTTTGGAACGTGAAGAAATGGGATTTTGTATCCTCTGGATATAATCTGGAGGACCCAGTGGTCTGATGTTATGGACTCCCATGCCGCTAGGTGCTCCAAAAAACGTCCCCAGACTGCCTCCAGAGTGGAGCAGTCGGGCAACCCCTCAGGGTTGCTGCGCGGGCCGTTCAGAGAAAGGTTCTCTGGACCCAAAATTCCTGGGAGCCCCTCTGCCTCTGGGGCGGCGTCCTCCCTGTCCTCCTCTGCCACGGAAGGACTGGTTGTCCGGAGCGGGTTGGGATTGCTGCGACTTCCGGAACCACATCTTCTTCTGGCCCTTTTGGTTCCTAGAGTAGGAGCTCTGGGGCACAGAGAAGCGGACTCAGATGGCAGACAGCGTCTTCCCGTCCTTCTCGCTCTGGACCAAGGTGTCGCGAACAGTCTTGCCAAAAAGGGCAGAACCGTCAAAGGGGGCGTTCGCGAATGACGCCTTGAAGGGCTCCGTGAAATCGCAATGGCGGAGCCAGGCCTGGCGTCTCGTGACTAGGCCTACTCCTGCAGCTCTAGCGGCTCCCTCGGTAGCATGGGAAAGTAACCGCATAGAGGTATTGGTCACGGAACGAAGAGTGGCCATACGGGTGGAGTGCAAAAGTTTGTCCTCCTCCGACATGGACTCTGGGGGGGATGCAGCGTATTCTTTGATAAGATCATGCTGCATCCTTATGACATGTGCCAGATAGTTGAGCGCCCTCACTGAGAAGGTCGCTGAACTAAACATTCGCTTCCCCAAGCGGTCCATCATCCGAGACTCCTTGCTCGGAGGATGAACTGAGGGACTCTCTTGGGCTAGTTCCCTCTTAGTGGCTGCTGCCGTCAACATGGCATCTACTGGGGGTCCCTTGCTCCAGTGGGCATGGTCAGCAGGGGGGCTAAGAATCCTGTCCGGCCTCTTGGGGATTGGCTCCACGGTGTCCGGTTCCTTCCATGCCCTGGTGGTAATGAGGTCCACCAGGAGGTCGGCAGGAGGGGACACCCAAGAGGTAGACGGGCCCACTTCAAATGCCTCCAAGAACACGGACTCGTCCGAGGAAGACTTTGGGGCAGACCACCCACCTCTTATACGAAGCATTTCCATGATGTCTCCAAAGGAGACATCCTCGGGGGGTGATCTTGGGGAGCCTTCCCCTTCCTCCAAGTCCGTGTCTTCAGTTAAAGACTCGGGGGAGTCTATGTGCCTCCTTTTACACGTGTGCTTGCGAGGAGCCCTCGCAAGCGGTGTCCAGTTCCAAAGGAACTGCTTGGGGCAGTGAAACGGGCTGTCCCAGTGGCCGGGTGACTGAAGCCTGACCCAGAGCAGATGGAGTGCGGGACGGAGCCGAAGCAAGTGCCGGGGGTCTGGATGCCCTCAACAGAGCCCTCTCCACTACATCAAAAGCGGAAGGGGAGCCGGCCTCGACCAAAGGATCCGACAGTCGGCTCCCCCTCGGATCAGAGGAGTGGATCGGAGCCGGCGCCGAGCCCCTCGGATCCGAGGGCCCAGTGCGCTCCGGCACGGACGGCGCCTAAGGCACACAGTCCCCCGGATCCGAAGCTCAGACCAAGGCTCCGAGAGGTCAGATCCGACACACTCGAGGGCAGGGTCGGATCCGAAGTACCCAGTACTGTCGGCACCGACCCACCCCCGGCTCCGAAGCTGCCCGGCTCTGAGCGCTCCGAGCCCGGGTAGCGGGTCGCAGAAGGAGCTATGGGCTTGAAAAATGGGGTCGAGCTCCCCCCAAGGGGGGGGGGGGAGGCAGGAGCACTCCCATCTGCATCTGGGCCTGGATGAACCTTTGCATCATCCGGTCCAGATCAGCGTCGGAGAGGCTACAGGTAGACCTCGATGAGGCTACCAAGGTAGGTCTTGAGTACCGCCTCGATAGCCTCGAAGGAGATCGGGTCTCCTCCTCCTCAGGCCCCGGTGAAAAGGAAGGGGACCGGAGCCGAGGAGGAGGAGAGCCAGCAGCCAGAGAGGCCGGAGGAGAAGCCTGTTTAGCTGGCGGGGCTGAGACGGAGGTCTCGGCCTGCCGCTTGTGGTGCTTCTCTCTCCGGTCCTTCTTCCTGGCTTCCCTCTCCTCCGAACCCATAGAGGGAGTCTGAATCCCAGGAGGAGGAGGGGGAGCAGGTAAGGCGGGAACCGCCGGAGCGGTAGCTAAAAACGGGGCGGAGGCCGAAGCCAAGTCTGGGGGCAAGAGTCCCACCAAGACCAACTTCGACCTCCGCTCCTTCAATGCCCTGGGGTTGAACCCTGCACAGATTGAACATCCAGAGGTGAGGTTTTCAACCCCAAGGCATCGAACGCACCGAGTGTGGCCATCAGCAGGGGATAGCTTATGGCCACACTCGGAGCATTTTGAAAAGATTGCCTTTGGGGCCTCAGACATTTTTTTTTTTTTTTTTTTTTTTTTTAACAAAAAAAGAAAGTTAAGTTAAGTTAACCACTCACACAGAAGGCCCCAAAGAATCCACACGCACACAAGCTACGTACCAGCGAGGGGAGGGTACTACAAGTTAACCAATTTAACAAAAAAATATCTTAAAAGAGGGAAAACCTAAAACATTCACACAAAAAATATATTTTTTGACAGAAATTCCCTATAAAACACCAAAAATAGCACTTGGCTGACAGGAGCTCAAAATCCAGCTGTCACCATGAACGCGGCAAACTAGATCTGAGGTAATGTAGGGAGAGCGGGGCATTATGGGTGAGGGTAGGAGCTAGGAGCTCGGATCCATAGCTGGATAAACCATGCCGGTTCGGATCCGATATCAGATCCATACCCACAGGTTGCTGACAAATGAATTCTCCTATGTCAGATCATTAGATTCTGGTGTCATTCTAAGGGTGTACAATACACATCATCATGGGAGAAGATGGCTGACAGTCCAAACTGTTTTGCTAGGCATGGCCTGCACCTCTCTCCCTAAAGCTTCTATATAATGGCTACAGTGCCTTTTTTAGGCAAAATCAGTCTTCTAAAACAGCTAAACAGAATCGGGACAACATTAAGGTACTGCTGTACAATGCTAGGAGCCTTAATAAAACTCCACACCTTATAACCACTACTTATCCTGGAAAATGTAGACACACGTGTCATCACAGACACCTTGGTTGAACACCAGTGAAAGCACTCCAGATTCACTGCATTAGAAGTAGGCACTAAAGGCAGAGGTTTCCATTCTTAAAAAAATAAAGAAAAGAAAAAAAAAAAAATCACCTCTCTACTCTTTAAACAGGATAATGACTCGGAACTCCCAACATACATCCAACTTACTGTAAACAAAACCTTTACCAATACCACAGTTACCTACAGGACACCCTGTATTGTCTGTACACCCCCCTCGGCCCATACTTCTGACCTAACCAGTATGGAGTCCCTGTGTATTAAGCTAATCATCATTCTCTCCCGAGATGTCAACTATCCCACCATCAACTGGGAGACGTATATCTTCAAATGTGTATGACAGAGATTTCTAGACTTCATAAATACAAACTTCCTGGACCAGATAGTCTACAGCCATTAGAAGCATATGAAGAGGTGGCAATTCTTGAGTATGGACTTCATTCTGTGAAAACAGAACCTTAGCTGACAACTGACATATGAGTACGGACCTTGTATTCTCCTTTGTTAGCATGACTGGGGAAGAAAACAGGCAAATGAATAGACTGATTCAAGGTGGTCTCTCTGGCCACCTTAAGGACAAAATAAGGATTTGGTCTAACAGGCACTATATTTGTGGAAAACCTAGTATGACTGTTTGCCAAGTAAGGCATACATTTCAGAAATCCCCTTTGCAGAGGTAACTGCAACTAGAATAAGGTATTCCATGAAAGGTACATCAAAAATAAATGGAAGCAGGCTCAAAAGGGGTCTTGCATTAGACCTTGAAGTATTAAAGTAAGGTCCCATGATGGGATAGGGTCTCCAATAGGTGATCTGAGGATAAAGGTTCCCTTTAAAAATCACCATGCACATCTTTAAATGTGGAGTCTAGACAAGGATGAAAGCTGGAAAGTGATGATAACTGGACTTTAACTGTAGAGCTCTAGAATGCAAGAGACCTGCCAGAAATTTTCAGGATAGACTGCACCAGAGTTGAGAAAGTATCAAAACTTGTGTCAATAGCCCAAACAGAGAACAACTTGCTTTTGTACAGCCTTCTAGGAGATTGCTTCTGAGCAGCAGTTAGGATCTGTACCACTCTTGAAAGAAAGTCAGCATCATTGCCCATTACTTGAACTGAAGAAACTATGCAGCCAGCTTAAGGAATTTGATGTCCAGGTGAGGTTAGCTAGACAAGTGAGATAGAAGATCTGGTTGTGGATCCAGAGACCAAGTTGGTTGGTCAAATGAGGCCAAAGTGTGAGGAACCAGATCTGACTGGGCCAAAAACGGGGCAATGAAATTAACTGTTGCTTTGCCAGGGATGCTTTCTTTAAAAACTTTGTCATGACATAAATGGGAGGAAAGGCATACAAAAGTCCAGGTGGCTAAAGATGGACCACAGCATCCTTCAGTGACTGTCCCTGTGGAGGGACAAGGGCAAAACAGCTGCTGCATTTTGTGTTATGGGGAGTGGTAAATAGATCACAGCAAGGCTGGCCCCAGCAGATTAATATTTTGGTTGCCACACTGGGCTTAGGGTCTACTTGTGAGGCTTAAGAATACATCGATTGAACCTGTCCACTAGAACACTGAGCTGACCTAGAATGCATGCAGCAGTGAGAAAGCACTATGAAGACAAGGCCCAATGGCATACTCGCTTGGCCTCCGGGCATGTAAGAAAGAGAAGGGTCCTCCGCTTGTTGACATACCATACTCTGAAGTATTGTCCATATGGATGGAAATCATACCCTGGGAGAGGATGTCTTGAGTTGCATGCAGTGCTATGAGAACCGTCCTCAACTTCAGAAAACTGAGATGGAGGTGAGCCTCTAGTTGGGACTATGCTCCCTGGACTGCCCCACCCCCCCCTCACAATACTCTCCAACTCCGATGAGGAGGCACTGGGGATAACCATTGCCAGTATTAATGGAAAAACGAAGGGGCACCCTTGTTGAACCAACAGTGGCTGAATCCACCACTTGAGATGTCTGTGATACACTGAGGAAAGGTCTTATGTGGTAATGAAGAGACGGAGTAGCCTGAGAGCAGTAAACAAAGTCTACTATAGAACTTTCAAAGTATTTGGTGTAGAGAACTAGCACAGTGGATGGTGCTGAAGTGCCCAATATGTGAAGTATGAGGAAAACTGGGGGGAATGCTAGTTTTGAGGACATCCTGTACATGTAGTTACAGGGGAACCAGCCTGGACTCTAGAAGCTTTGTAATTTGAGTTGTGGTATCCAGAAAGTTTCTTATAAAGACTAAGGACTGAGTGATTTCCGAGTATGACTTTTCAATGTTTATGGAAATATCCAAGGACTGGCACAAGTACAGTAAGTAGTCTGTTGGTAAGATCAAATATTGTCCAGGAAGGGGAAGATAAAAAAAGCTCTTGCAGCATGAGGTGAGCTGTGATTACTGGTATGCATTTGGTAAACATCATGGTGGGTGCAGTGAGACAAAGGCAAATTTGGAAATGGCAATGATTGGCTACCAGCCAAAAGCACACAATCCTTACGGACTGCCTCTATATGTGTTCGTAGGCATTCTAAACGTCTATCAAGCATATCCATGTCCCGTTCCCACAGAAGTGGAAGCACAGACTGCTGTATAACCATCCAGAATTTTAATTTTTTACATGGAGATTTAGGCTGCCAAGGTCCAGAATGGTCTGAGGTCCTTGTTTTTCTTTGAAACCAAAAAAGTACCCTGAGTGCTCTGGTCTAATATGACTTCTCTGATGACTCTTTTTTGAAGAAGCGATAAAATTTCTCATGCTGCAGCATTTTTTGTGGAGTTTTTGCTGGAGTATTTTTTTGGTTTGTTTGCGGGAAGAAATGAATGGAATGAAGTAACTTCTGGATTTAATTTTCTTCATCCAAGAATCTTCTGCAATGGCTGATCAATTTTGTGGGTGAAGGGAGACATTTCCTCAGAATACCTCCAGATGGGTGCAATCGAACAACTTTTCAGAAGTTTTGAAAGATTTTCTCTGAAAAAAAGTCTTCTAAATCCTTGGTTCTGTGAATATCCTCTGCCCCTGGGGCAGCATCTCCTAGAGCTTCTCCCCTGCCAATAAACAGCCCTATGCAAAAATGAATCACCTGAGGAATGTTTAGACTTCTTAAAACCAGAGACCCTTGTCAACTCTCTGACTCCTGGAAAAGGAACATTGAGGTATAGCAAAGCAAACTCCAAAGGTAAACAACAGTTTCCCATCTTGTTTACTCTGTTAAAGTATCTTTAACCTTGGGACCAAACAAGGACACAACCTGGTAATCTGTCAAAAGGGACATTCAGAAAGGATGCCATGAAGTTATCTACAAAACTGAAAGCATGATGTCGCATTACCCACTGCTCACACTGCCTCATTAGCTGCACTACATACCAGCCTCATGCTCGGATCGATAATTAACAGCATAGTGGATAGCAGAGCTTCCATTATTTTCCTTATATCCAGTGCTGATGGTCTCCAAAGGCAATGAAATTCTGCTTGGCTAGATCCCTTTGAAGCAGAGTTATACCATATACAAAGTTTACCACAATCAGGGAAAAAATATTGAGGTGTAAGCCTACTTTCCAAATTGTTCTATCATCCTAGATTCCACTTTTAGAAAGATAGTCAAAAGACTTTTCAGACAGATTGTTCTTTGTGGCTGCTGCGACCAAAATGGTATCAATCTGAGGTCCTTTACTCCAATACAGACAGTCTTCGGGAAGCCTTAAAATTCTGTCTGGTTTCTGGATAATGAGTTCCACCACACTGGGGTTTCAACATGTCCTCTTCGCTACGAAATCTATGCGGTGAATGTCTGGAGGAGCTAGCCAGAAAGTGGAAGGGCCAGCTTAGACAGCCTCACTGGACACTTGGGGACTGGGCTAGCAAAATATTTTAGGTCCTTGACTAATGGACAAAAGGTAGAGGGTTTGATTATGACCTCTAGTTATTGGCTAGGCTAGGCCTGTAATAGTATGCACAATGATAGCCTAGTGTTTAAACTATGAACCTGTGAACATCCTCACCGAGGGAAAGGGTGTTAGTAAGCCAGTTCTCCCTTTATCTTGTTACTTACATTATTTCTCCACAGGTGAAGTCTTCAGGAAGAGTACTGGAACAGCCTTTCCCTTAATCATGGTCTGTGTCCTGAGTGAGAGGCTCTGTAAGAGCGGGTAGGTATCTCCTCTTCCACCTGCACTTCCTGTGCACTTTGGGGGTCTTCCAAAGAACCAGAAATGTCTGCGTGCCATTGTTGAAGGGAGGGAGCTAGGCTTTCAGAACTAGGCTGTCCTTGAGACCGATGGTAAGAGCTGAAAACTGCAGACAAAATAGGTGCTAAAACACTAGAAGCATCCCCTTCCAAGTAAATGTGTGGGCCAGAATCCTTTTGAATGTCCAAGGTGATATTGACGGCATAGAGAAGGCTCAACACCCAGGTAGTTCTTGCGTCTAAAGGCAACAAGTTGGGAGGCTCAGAGGGCTGAGCTCATCTATTGAAGTGTTGCTTAGATCTGAGATAGAGAAAAGAACCAAGGTATTAAGCAGTGAAGAACTCAAAACCACAGACACAAGTGAGTTAGTGCAGGGGGGGGGGGTTCCAGGGCCTCAGTGTCTAGAACTCCATTATGGGACACAAACTGATTCTTTGAATTTGAAGTAGAGTGCTAGTGGATGCACTGTTGGGAGAAGGACTGGGTCAGGTCAGCCCTAACAATGAAAGGACTAGGAAGTAACTTTGGTTCAAGTACCACTCACACATAGGTGCTGTGGAATGAGCAAATATAAGGTGGGAGCCCAGCCTACCTTAGGAGTGGAGGGGAATAGTATAACGCCAATGTCTATCTGTGCCTTCTCAATGACCCACATCAAATGCTCCCAATCGAATTCTACCACACTTATGGAGGACCTAGGAGACTTAACCAAGGTTGCCAGTGGTGGTAAAGAGCTCATACACCTTGGGAGCTACTACTCAGAGGATCAGGAGCTCAGAAGAAGTGTTTTCTTTGGAACCACTATTGTTTTGGTATTGAGGTTGGTCAAAACCGAAGGACAAGACAACAATGGTTTCAGTGTGGTCACAGAGAGAAAAACAATCGGTACAGGAGGTTTTGAAACTTTCCACATCAAGGGAGAAGAGTGAGGAGATTAAGATGACCTCTCTCTCTTCTCCTTTTACTTAAATCTCTTTTTTTTTTCTTTTTGTTTTTTTCTTGTGCAATGTCTTTGTAGGTTCTTTCTGAACACTTTTGGGAAACTAGAGATGTAGATTCATTTGTCGATTCTCCTACTCTGGCAGGGAGGAGGTTTCTTAAAATAAGTTAGCACTGCATGTGAATCTTGTAGTGTGATTTCATCCCTGCACTTCACATTTTTTTTAACCTGAAGCTTTTTCCATTCAACTAGTAAGGTTTAAGAATCTGGCAAAAAATAGTACTACACTAACAATGAAAAAGATTGAAACCTCTGGGGTAGTACAGATAAAGGCTTTTTTTAATAGGCTTAAAAAGGCCACTGAAATGGATATAATTGCATCTATCTGAGAAAAATTGAAATGGTTTGAAGTAAAGTAGCACGTATGGGAAGAAGGAAGGCTAACAACTTTTAGTAGGAGAACAAAAGTCAGTTAACCTGAAGTCACTACGCTCTGCTGACAAACTGCTGGTACAAACAACTAAGACCATAAATGTGGCTGGGGACTCTCTATTCGCCAACTCAGTAGGCAAAACTTGGAATATGCTACCTGCCGAACTTACTCACCAATCCTCCTTAACCCAGTTCAAAAAAAGTCTACTCTTCCAACAGCATTGGCAATGTCCCTGCTTAAACCCAGACTAATCACCGCCCGCTGTTCCTGCAAACTCACCCTAAGCATTTCAGTCATATACTCTAATAAGTGTATAAATTCTTGATGGGACTTAGCCCATAACTGCGTGTATTATTGTCTGAAACTGAAGCCGCATGATTTTGATGTTGCCTACTATGTTTTATCTAAGTTTGTAACCCTACTGAAAACTGCATATTATACTTTCTCTAAATGTTTCTATTGTTCCTAATGTATTTGTACTCTGCTTTCTGGAGCTTTTCTCCCCGGGCCTCTGCTAAAAATGGATATATATCCAGTCAGACTTTCCCAGTAAACAAATGTAAAATAAATAAGTTAAGGTCTATAGCCACAAAAATACATGTCTTTTTTCCACAGAAGGAAGGAGCGCTTATGGATGGCTTTTGGTGTTAAGAGCGGCAAACAAAACCTGAGGCAAGAAAGGAACTGCACAGCATGATGGTGGACTGGACAGGACTTGCACTGGAAAGGCATTACTATGAAAATTTTGCAGTCTCAAATCCACCACAAGGGCTTCATAAGCCAATCATTGAGACAGACAGAGGAGATAATATAGGGATTTACATTATATCACATCAAATGGGTCTTTCACCAGATTCTAATCACCTGCCAATAGTGTACCACTTGATAAAAAACAATAAATTCCCCATATCTCACAGTTCAACTTGCATTACGTTGGAGAGAAACAGACTCTAGGCCAAAGACAGACCTAAGAGCCCATATAATCCCTTACATATGAGACATCTGCCTTTATCAGCTGTTTTACACAAAACATCATGAAAGCAGAAATCTTGGGTTAAGAAGAAATAGCCACCCTTAAGTTTATCCACCTGGCATTACAAGAAAGACATTAATAGTGCTCCATTTACAATACATTCCTGTAATCTATTTAGTCCTGATGGAGTCTCCTGAAGACAAAATATAAGAATGGAAATGTTTCACACAAGTAAACACCACAGCTCACTTTAGTAAAATGTTTAATCCATTAACATTTCAAAATATTTTCAAGGAGAAAGAATTATCTTCCAACAAAACACAAGAGTATTTAGCTGAAACAAAGTAACCCTGGGTGACAACCCCCTGTCAAAAAAAAAAAAAAGATCCTGCACTTGTAATGGAAGCCTGGCTAGATGACAACTCTGGTCATATTTCTGTGGTTACTATACAAGTCATATTTTAGAACGAGAGTGAAGAGGCTGTTATCTTCAAGCATTTGTTCAAACATATTAAACATTTCAACATATTTGTTCAAACCCTAACCCTTACCCAGCACTATCAGAAACCTGACTTAAACCTCATATCCCCAACACAGATATTCTACTCCCTGGCTACAACATCTATCGATTAGACAGAACCACAAAAAAAGGTGGAGGTGTAACAGTCCTACAGTCTGACCACCTGATCCTATCTCCCCTACCTGTTACTTTACCAGACTTCCACCCTGCAGAAATTCTAATTCTAAATTGCCACCTAAACATTTTCAAAAAGCTCACTATCGCCTCAATATAGAGTGGATATAAAAAGTGTACACACCCCTATTAAAATGCCAGGTTTTTGTGATATAAAAAAATGAGACCACAATAAATCTTTTCAAAACTTTTCCCACCTTTAATGTGACCTATAACCTGTACAATTCAATTGAAAAACAAATCTGTAAGGGGAAAAAATATAAAATATAAAAAAGTACAATAAGCTGGTTGCATAAGTGTGCACACCCTTAAACTAATACTTTGTTGAAGCACCTTTAGATTTAATTACAGAATTCTTGGGTAGGAGTCTATCAGCATGGCACATCTTGACTTGGCAATATTTGCCCACGCTTCCTTGCAAAAGGACTCCAAATATGTCAGATTGTGAGAGCATCACTTGTGCACAGCCCTCTTTGGGTCACCCCACAGATTTTCTATTGGATTTACGTCTGGACTCTGGCTGGGCCATTCCAAAACTTTAATTTTCTTCTGGTGAAGCCATTTTTTTGTTGATTTGGATGCATGCTTGGGCTCATTGTCGTGTTGAAAGGTGAAATTCCTCTTCATCTTCAGCTTTCTAGCAGACGCCTGAAGGTTTTGGGTCAAAAGTGACTGGTATATGGAACTGTTCATAATTCTCTCCATCTTGACTAAAGCACCAGTTCCAGCTGAAGAAAAGCAACCGCAAAGCATAATACTGCCACCACCATGCTTCACCGTGGAAATGGTGTTCTTTTGGTGATGTGAAATGTTGTTTTCCGCCAAACATACCTTTTGGAATTGTGGCCAAAAAGTTCAACCTTGGTCTCATCAGACCATAACACATTTTCCCACATGCTTTTGGGAGACTTGATGTACTGTTTTGCAAATTTTAGCCAGGCCTGGATGTTTTTCTGTGTAAGAAAAGGCTTCCATCTTGCAACCCTACCCCATAGTCCAGACATATGGAAAATACGGGAGACTGTTGTCACAATCAGTACTTTCCAGACATTCCTGCAGCTCCTTCAGTGTTGCTGTAGGTCTCTTGGCAACCTCCCTTAACAGTTTTTGTCTTGTCTTTTCATCAATTTTGAAGGGATGTCCAGTCCTTTGCAACGTCACTGTTGTCCCATACCTTCTCCACTTTTTGATGACTGTCTACGTGTTCCATGGTATATCCAATGCTGTGGAAATATTTTGTACCCTCTTCTCCTGACTGATACCTTTCAACAATGGAGATCCATCTGATGCTTTGTAAGCTCTCTGCAAACCATGGCTTTTGCTGTAGAAGGCAACTGAGTACATGTCAGGATAATCCTACCAGGCCAGCTGAACTTTATTTGGGGTTAATCAGAGTCTCTTTAATTGACGGCAGGTGTGTACCCAAGAAGACTGAATGCTGTAATTAAATTAAAAGGTGCTTCAATAAAGTATTAGTTTAAGGGTGTGCAACCAACTTATTGTACGTTTTTTATTTTTTTATATTTTTTCCCCTAACAGATTTGTTTTTCAATTGAATTGTACAGGTTATAGGTCACATTAAAGGTGTGAAAAGTTTTGAAATGATTTATTGTGGTCTCATTTTTTTATATCACAAAAAACTGGCATTTTAATAGGGGTGTGTACACTTTTTATATCCACTGTATATCCCCACCTGGCAAAAACATTCCTATCACTGAAAATATACTTTCCTGGGTGTCACAAAATACAGCCTAAGAAACTATCCTGCTAGGAGATGTAAACATTGATAGGAATTACCCTTGGTACCAACTCCCCTGCCCATAGCATCAATTTGTTTGGCTTTACTCAGCTAATTACTACCCCTAAAAGACAAAAAAAAATCCAACAATGGCACTGGATCCTAACCAGCGACCCCCATCTCTACCATAACCCTAGAACACTTCCTGATGACTTGGGTGATCAATTACCCATCAGTATACAAAGATATAGCCCCCAGCTAAATACATCCCATCTACAGAAATTCTGTCGTAAACTCAGACTTCAACCCCATCGGTCTAAATGTTGGACTCTCTTCTATTAATTGGTCTAACAATCACTTCCTCTCAATGCTGCTGTACTCGAATTCACTCGCATCTTTCTTGGCATACTCGACTCAATAGCACCCCCTCACAAAATAAGAATAAAATCAAACTATGCCCTCTGGCTCAGTAAAGATACTCATACACTAATGCAGAGAGACTCTGGCTGGAAAACATGGCAAAAAACAAATCCCCCACTCACCACCAATTACTTAAACTACTAAGAAATCACACCAAAAAACAAATATATAATAAGAAGAAATTCTACCTCAAGACACAATCCACTCATCAATCCAATCCAAAAAACTTCTGGAGAAATACCAACTCAATCCTTCACCCTGGTAAACTTGAAACTCCCATCTCTTACCCTAGCCTCGCAGACCTATACACTGCATTTCTCCTTAACCATTTTTTTTACTGATGCCATTAGCAAATGAACAAATGCCAACCACAACCCCCCTCCCAAAAAAAAAAAAAAAAACAGTACCTCAAACCACAAATGATTAAACACGTTTCTCTTTCAACCCCATCTCTACCGCCTACATAAAGTCTCTCCTTCTAAAACTTAAACCTTGCTCTCCCTCTGCTGGAAATTTACACCCCCCCCCCCACACACACACACAATTTCTCAAAACAGCAGCTAACACTATTACCTATCCATTTCTCAATATTCTTAATAGATCTATTAAAGAAGTTACTGTACCCAACATCTGGAAATCTTTCTCTGCGATTTCCATCCACAAAGGTGGCAACTCCACTGACCCCTCCAATTATAGCCCCATTGCTATACTATCCCCACTATCCAAAATTCTCAAAAAATGCACACATAACCAGATAGTGAAATTCCTCATCCACAATAACCTCCTGAATCCTACCAAACAAGAATTCTGACGAAACCACAGTACCTCTATGGCCCCTCTATCCTGTACTCACTGTATTGCTGAAGCTACAGATAACAAACTGGTCTCATGTCTGTTCTTAGACCTTTCGAAAGCATTCAACACAGTATTTCACTCCAAACTACTAAAACTGGCTAAGTTAAATCTTTCCACCTCAACTCTTTCTTAGTTCTCCAGCTATATCACAAGCAGATGACAATCAGTGAAATGGCAGTCTTCGTGTTCTACTTTTCTACCCATACACACTGGTGTACCACAGGGCTCTATCCTGGGAACCCTTCTTTTTAACATCTTTACCAATGAGCTTCATTCTTCCATGACCCACTCAGCCCTCATACAATACGCAGGTGAATCTAATCTGATCAGATCCTCAAACTCAAAATCTCACAACTTCAGACGTATATAATCTTTCCTTTCAGTTGAAAGCTGGCTTATTTTAAATCCTAAAAAAATAAAACCCCTTCTCTTTCTCCCCTAGGCCAGTGATTACCTTAAGCTCTCCTTCTCCATCTTCTCCCTAAATAAAACCATCATTTATGTTGAAACGCACACAAAATTACTAGGAATGACAATTGATGACCAACTAAAAATTGAATTACACATCCAGCAATCAATTAAGAAAACTAATCAAAAATCTGAACTTCTATATCGCAACAAGAAATTTCTTTCCTCCGATTCCAGACTCTCCCTGACCAAAGCCTATCTACTTCCTTGCCTCCTCTATGGAACCCCAGTTCTTACTAACCTTCAATCCTGCCTGCTCTCAAAACTGGAACAAACGTACAATAAAAACACATTTGCAGCTAACTTACCTAATTCCACCCCATCCTGCCTTGCTCTCAATAAGCTACAGTGGATTGAACTTCCTCATCATCTCAAATTATCTCAACAACATATAACCCACTTCCTTCTCAATAAACCCACTGCTTGTTCCTCTCTCTCTCCAATCCAGTCGCTTACTATACCCTCTCCCGTCCCTTACGCAGTACTGATAAATTCCTCCTCCAAACGTCTAGGTCCAAAATGAACATTGCCAATCTTTTATATAAATCCCCCATAACAAAATTCTGGAACAACCTCCCTGCCAGTTTATGTAGCATTACACATACTTACAGCTTCAACAAAGACCTAAGGTTTCCCCAGAAAACTTGGTTATTCACATGCCAGGACCCTACCTAATCCTGATTCTGTCATCTGTCTCTCCCACTTTTGTGCAGTACGTTTTCTGGCTCTATTTTATTTATGTAATGCTATTGAACTATATAATTTGTATGGAATGTATCATGCTTACATCTTTATAATTACTTGTTTATTATTACGTTTGCTGTTCATACTTATACAAAATTGTACTATCTTACTATGTTTGTACACTGTGAAATTGTCTTGGTTACTTTTTGTGAAACTTATTAAAGTAATATTGTCATTATTTTTTCTTGGAGCTTTTCTCCTTGGGTCTCCACCGAAAATGGGCCTGTGCACAGTTGGACCAACCTGGTTAACAAATGCGAAATAAATAATAATAAACAAACAACATATAACTTCAGCTCTAAGTGAAGTCATCAATTCCTCTGAGACTGTCAGGGGTTAAGGTGCAACCTGCAAATACATCCTGTTCTACAATCTACTCGACAGTATGAAAACACTACTTCAGGCTTCAAAGACTTCCTCATCCCCTCGGTGTTGTCTACACCTAAATGGAAAGTCCTGCATAACTTCTACATCCAGTCTGATGCACACTCCATGGTTCTTGTAAAAATAATTGATTTGCATCACAAAGGAGTTTGGAGTTTGCTTGTGTTGGTAATTCTGCTATCCACCAAAATAAGCATAATCTGAACTTGGTTTTACAGACAGGTGTTTCAGCCAGTGAGAACTGGTGGTGCAGGTTTTCACCTGGTCAGATAACTTTGTCTATTTTGCAGTCAACTTAACTTGGTCTGGACACAGTGCAATACAGGAACATTAGCCTTATCACAGTATACTTACTTTCTCCCGTCTTGCATCAACTCTTCTAGTATGACTGTAGGTGTGGTCCAGAAGTACTTGCGGAGGCCTAAGATGTGGCCCTGATGACCTCACTGGATCTTTCTGGCCCATGTCATGCATGCTAGGTCTACTCTGTGGCACATAAAATTGAGCTCTATATTCGAATAAGTGCTGAAAATTTCTGAGGATAGGCTTCAATTGGTAGTACTAGAAAGGTCTGATGGAAGAAATCGTTTGCATTTTTTTCAAAGATCTCCACAATGATCAACTGACAGCTGCACTGTTCTTGGTGGTGGGAGGCTGTTCAGTCCAGCCTGGCTCATTACTCACAATGGTCTTTCTACTTAAGAATGTGAAGTGGAATCTCCATTACTCACAGCAAAGCTTGCCATGATTACACTAGGTGTTCCTCAACTCAGTCACATTATCAATCAATGGTTAAGGGCAGGATTTGTCTGACTGAAGATGAAGTGATTTTGTTTATGATGCAACAGACCCTTGCCCCACCATAATGATGATGATCTGCCTGGAGATCCTGTGCCCAGTTCCATACTAACTAATTCATGCATATGGACTTTTTCTGCATTAAAGGGAGCAAATGTTACTCTGATTCTGGACAAAAAGGGTTCAATTTTGGTGAGATAGACAGTTATTTCCCTATTCATAAACTACTTTATTAGACAGATTCTAGAAAATGAAGTGCATGGACAGAAATTCCTAGCAACAGAGAACATCCATGATCAATTTTAGTCCTACTTTTTGGTCTTGCACAGTACTGAGATGGCTATGACAAAGGTGCTTAGTAACTTCTTAATCTCATGAAACTGCTGTAACTATTTCATTGTCGTCTCACTTGACCTCTTACAGGCATCTGCCACAGTGGAAAGCGGGATTCTTGTGAATTACTTGCGGCACTACTGTGGCCTCACAGGCATGGTCCTGGACTAGTTCGCCTCTGGTCTCTGTACTCAATTCCAGAAGATATTTTCCAGGTGTTAATTCTTCTTCAACTCATCTTATTACCTGTGATGCCCTGTAGGGCTTTGTCTTGGGTCCTATTATTTTTTCTCTGCACACAAGTCCCTTGAGAGAGATTACTTTTTAGAGGGGATTATGCTATAATTGATATGAAAACAATATGCCATAAACTCACCTGCAGACAACCTGGAAAGAATCTATAACTAGGCAACTTGTAACAAGCTAAAACCCACTACCACCAACACAGCTGCCATGGCATTTCATGCCACTCTTCAAGATGCCAATGCTCTAGCCCCCCCACTCCATCATCATTTACGGTGACAAAAAAGTAGCATTTCTGTGAAAAACGTGTAATCTAGACATTATTCTTAGAGAAACATTAACACAAATGGATCAGCTACCGACTGTCAGTAAGTCTTATTTTTACCTCAGGAACAATGACATTATAAAGCACGTAGTAGTTCAGTCTCCCACTGGCTATGAGGGTGTTGGCTTCCCCTTGAATGGACAACTGTTATTCCCTCTACCTGAGGATTACAGACTTGCAACTTAATCGATTACAGCTGGTGCAAAAGGAGTTCTTTGGATACATATGTTTTATGAATACAGATGAAATCAAAATGTGATTCTGCAAAGAGAATTAAATGAATCCTGGAATCCTGCTTATACTGAAAAATAGGCAGTGTTTTAGTAAGAATTTGGAACTCTGGGAATAATTTCCCCTTACGCCTAACATGGTGTGATCTCAGAATTTGTATATTTAGATATACAGGAGTCTGTGGAGCAAGTGTGTGTGTGTGTGTGTGTGTGTGTGTGGGGGGTGGAGGAACAGGACTTCCTGCAATTGTTTTTTTTTTTTTTGCACAGCTCTAAATTACTACGAACTGTAGGTTCCCTTTAGGTACTTGTTTCATGGATGCTCACTTTTTACATACTCAAGCATGCTTACTTGAGACTTTTTTTCCCTGCATTTGTTTGCTTGTCACATATTGCAGCAATGTGTGTGTAGATGCTAGTTTTATTTTTTCCTACTGACTCAGAGATAGCAGCATCTCAAAGAAAGACTGAAGCACTCTTTTTATGATGTAGGTGAATGTTCCTTCTCCAAGCTTGCGTGACCTGAAGTGAAAATATCAAGTAAGGGTGTTCCGGCAGGACAAAGCTTCCTCAAGTGGGTGAAGGAGAGCTTATCCTCTTGCAAAAAAAAAATGTTGTCATTTTGTATCCTAACAAACAAAAAAAAAACTTCTAGTGAGTGTATATTTTTGAAGTACAACTGTACCTGAGTATGTAGTTTTCTTCAAATGGGAACACACGATAATGCTTAAAAATATGTGGTGTTTCAATTCCTCAAAGTGGACCCATGTAAAACTCTGGAGCCCTATTACTAAAAGAAGTCCCTCTATGTCACCACATAACACTGGTTCTTCCTAGCTGGCAACGGCTGCCTATTTTGTTTTGTTTCACCTACCAAGTCCTGGTTATTGTTCACTTAACCCAACTAGGACCCCATAACTTCAGAGGCTTCTTGCTTGGTATAATCTTCAAACCCTAAAAGCATAATAACTATGGAGATATAAAGACTGTTTCAAAGGCAATAGTGGATACTCAGGTACTTGTTCCTTTGCCTATCAGGGCTCAGAACTTTGGAATCTACTGTTAGGTTAGCTAAGGGCTTCTGCCAAATTTCCATCTGCATATTATTCCAAGCTATTAATGCATACTTTAACTTTGCAGTACAGTGCTTTGTTATAAATACCTGACAAAATCTGAAATTCAGAAACAAAATGTAAGAAACCCATAAAAGAATTCAGCATTGAAAGCACACATTTTAGATACATAAACTTGTGTGACCTCTGGTGGAGACCAGTAGACTCAAAGATCATGTCATAATCAACAGGGGGCAGCAGCAGCAACATCCTTACCATACTGCACTAGCTATTCAGAAGCAGGTAAAATGTCTTCTCATCAAAATTATGATGCCTCCTGACTCCATGCTAACAATTATCTACAGTCTCTGTCCTTCAGAGATAAACAAAGCACAAATGTTTTTACAATGTCATCAAAGTCAGCCCAGCACGAAGTCATGTCAAGGGGGACCAGGCAAAGGTACCACTGAGGAATAAAGGTTTGGGCAAGCATGGAAGCTGGGAGGAAAACAGCAGCTCTGGGTCACGCATGGAAAGCAAAAATAAAGAAACAAGCAAACAAACAAAATCTGACAAACATTAGCATTTGGAAAATTTAACATCTTTGCAACCTATTCATTTCCAAAATATTCTCACTCTATAGGAATTTCAGCATAACCTAATATGGCTGCATCCATCTAAAGGTTATTAACCTACCTCAAACAAAAAAGATAAACTTCAAACAAAGGCACTTTGCTTTTGCATATCTTAAGCTATGGGCCAGAAATTACTTATAAGTGGAGACACTAAGTCCAATCCAACTCTTTCCTCTCACCTTTTCATTCTGCCACCCAATCTTCCACATTAAGGAGTCCAGTGATTAAAAAATGAATGCGTTAGTGGATGGGATTTTCTGAGTGAAAGACCTACAGCGGTATTCTCCCACTACTCATATACAGTATTGGAGAGGACCACAACAACCATGTACAGATTTGCCTGTTCACAAATTAAGACAAACCAAACAAACCTTTTTGCTGCATAACCCATCAAAAACACTCAACACCTCATACATATGTGAGGGGACCCCAGCAACCAAAGGTAACCAAATAAATCTTTAAAAAAATAAGGGTAAGGGAAAAAGAGACCACCACCCTCCTTTAACTGAACAGCTATACACAAACGGACAACACACCTCCTTGAGCTCTCATGAATGCTCTTCCTCCGTTTCTCCATCCTTTCTTAACTTTGTACTGATAGTGACACGTGTAGCATTAGGAAACTGCAGGGGTAACTCTGTAATGGTTTTGCAAGGCATTAAGATATACCCCAGCTAAACCTCATATACAAACTCCACGACACTCAAATAGAAGTTATGTTCTTACCATAACGTTCCATGTGGAGTGTTCATCTCGCCTTTGTTCTTACACACGGGTTTGGAGCCGATCCTCGGCTCCGAGTTGGCCGCATAGCAAAGCTCTGCATCTTAGAGAAGCTCGAGACCAGGCTATATCCCACAATCCTCCCTGCCATTACTCAGATCTAGTTTGCAAGCAAACCAGACCAACAATAAACCTGAGGTGCTTAGGCTACATACCGCCACAAAAATTCAGAGACACTATCTCACTGATAAATTAACTAAAGGGTAACGAAATATACCCCATGAGGTAAGAGGCAATATACCTGGAAGAGGTAAAGACATGTGGACCAGACTCTACTCCTACTCGTTCTTCCAAACACGTGAGGGAGTGAAGGGGGGGAATGTAAGAACAAAGGTGAGATGAACACTCCACATGGAACGTTATGGTAAGAACATAACTTCTTTATGTGAGAGTGTTCAATCTCGCCGTTTGTTCTTACACACGGTAGCGCCTAGCTCCATCACCCTGAGTGACTCATGGAAGAACGTTCCTGAGCACAGTGGAACCAAAAGATGTCCTGTCTTTGGAGGCTTTGTCAACTCTATAATGAGCGATGAAAGTATGTGGTTTAGACCACGTGGCTGCTGCACAAATCTTGTCCAAAGGCAGGCGAGCTGCATGAGCCAAGGAAGTGGAAACGGATCTAGTAGAATGGCCCTTAGGTTTGGTGGGCAAGGCCTGATTCGACTTAGAATACACAAAAGCTATACAATCAGTAAGCCATTTAGAAAGCGTACGTTTTGTAACTGCCATGCCCTTTTTATTGTCTGCAAATGCAACAAAAAGTTGATCTGTTTTTCTGTAATCCTTAGTCCTGTCCAAATAAAATCTTAGCTGTCTATGGACATCTAACTTGTGCAGCATATATTCCAAATTGCTGTTATGGTTTTTGAAGAAAGTAGGGAGTTCAATGGACTGATTAATATTTATGACAGAACATACCTTAGGAAGGAAAGACGGGTTTGTTCGTAAGGAAACTATCTGGGTGGAAAATTAAGTAAGGTGGTTTAACTGATAGTGCTTGCAGCTCTGACACTCTCCGAGCTGAAGTAACCGCTACAAGAAAAAGAGTTTTCCACGACAAAAACTTCAGGAGGCAAGAAGAGGCTGGTTCGAAGGGTGGCAACATTAGTTGTGACAATAATAAATTTAAATTCCATGGGAATAAAGGGTCTCTGACGGGCGGTCGAAGATGGAAGGAACCTTTCATAAAAGCCTTACAAAGCCTGTGGGACATAATAGAAGAACCGTCCTCACCAACATGGAAGTTGGATATGGCCGCCAACTGTACTCTTAGTGTGGAAGTAGAGGCTCCTTCGTGGAAAAGGATGGATAGAAATTCTAGAACTTTATGTAAAGGAGCAACCAGGGGGTCCAAGTGTTGGCTAGATGCCCAGTACACAAAGCGTTTCCATTTACTCCTGTAGAGTTTTGTAGTGGAAGCCTTATGAGAGGCAACCAAAATGCGTTGAACTGCCGGAGAAAGTAGATCAGACCTGGCTATGTGGGGAAGTGGAGCAGCCAAGCTGCTAGTTTGAGGGATAGAAGAGACGGGTGAGGAACTCCCGACGAATGTGTCAGTAGATCTGATACTGGGTCCAGGATCCACGGTTCCTCTGTTTGATGGGCTCGAAGAAAGGGGAACCATATCTGTCGAGGCCAGAATGGGGCTATGAGTATAATTGTCCTTTCCAGGTTCATGGCTTTCTGAAGAAATTTGGGAATCAAGGGGGTAGGTGGAAATGCATATAGGAGACCCGGGGGCCAATCGTGTATCAGTGCATCCCTGGGGACATCCCCTGGAGGGGGTAGAAGGGCAAAATAGCTTCTGCATTTGGTATTCATCGGGGAGGCGAATAGATTGCAGCAAGGCTGGCCCCATTTGCGGAAAATTCTTTCTGCCACCTGTAGTTTGAGGGACCACTCGTGAGGTAACAAGATGGCTCTGCTCAACCTGTCCGCAATGACGTTGGATAACCCCGGGATGTGCGTTGCTATCAGAAAGCGACCCGTGGACTCTGCCCATTGCCAAATTCTCATGGCCTCTCTGCATAATGGGTAAGATCTGGTTCCCCCTTGTTTGTTTATGTACCAGACTACAGACATGTTGTCTCTGAACTGCTACTGTTCCTAGAGGTAGGAGGGTTTGAAAGTGTTGCAATGCCAAAAACACCGCCCTCATTTCCAGAACATTTATGTGCAGGTTGTACTCCATTGTTGGACCATTCCCCTTGGACTGTTCTTCCCTGAAAAAGTCCCCCCACCCTATCAGAGAAGCGTCCGTGGTTATCGTGGCCGTCGGATTCGGTAGAACAAATGGACGACCCATAGTGAGATCCTGACTGAACAAATATCAAAAGTGCCAAAGTACTGCAAGCAGACAATCCAAAAGGAAAAACCACTTTAATGACAAAACACAGCAGAGCTTTCGGACATAATCCTTCTTCAATACTACAAACTTATAAAATTTCTTTCATCTTATATACAGGCCCAAAGTAGTCATGTGGTTAGCAGCCCAAAAATCACATGACCATACGTATCACTCAATAAGGCAAAGTTAAAACAACACAGATAACAATGATTCTATAGTACATAACAAAAATTTAAATAATTTAAAATTCAGCTTGCTAATATGATTAATAATCAAAGTTACACATAAAATTCATATTGTAAAAACAATATACATAATTATAAATTCAATCTACTGAGCTTAACCAACATTGGTTTAAGGCTCAGCATACTGTTCAAGCCAGGAGAACGGTCACCAGCAAATCTTAAAATCCACTCATATTCTTTAATTTCTAAGAAGTTATTTAGATCACCACCTCTTGGGGAGGGGAAAACAATGTCAATAACCCTGAATTTAAAAAAATGATCTTGTCCACAATCTAACATATGCTTATATAAAGCATTTGTTTCGACACATCTTCTAATTTCAGACTTATGCTCTTGTAATCCTCTCTTTCAACCTACGAGTGGTTTTGCCTACATAAAAAGATTTGCATAACACACAGGTAGCCAAATACACTATATGTGTTGTGTGACAAGTAGCTGAAACATAAAATTTAAACATTTTCCCTGTTACTGGATGAACAAAAAGGTCACTCCCTGTGTCAAAAATATCTCCACAGCATGAACAATTGTGGCATTTACATGTACCATACTTAGAGGAAAGCGTTTTCACAATGTTGGTAGAAAAATCCTTATAACAATGAATTTTTTAAAGTTCTCATGTTCCTATAGGCAAAATAAAGGTCCATCACCCAATAAGGCCTTTAGTTCATTTGAAGCCATTAGTATCAACCAGTTCTTAAATATTATTTGCTTTATGGATGGTGTTGTAAGACTATATGCAGTTACATATCTAGTCACGTCCATACGCACATTCGTACTATTCATAGGTAAGGCATCTGACTCCAGTGGGTCAGATAGGAAGGTAGGAGCAAACTAAGTCTTCCTCTCCTGCATCACCTTATCTTTCTCCACAGAGAGTAGGACATTATCATATCCACTAACAGAAAAATCCGCTAACATATCCTTTAATTGTAACTCAAAAGCATTGCAGTAGAAGAAGAACCTGTTCCTTGAGGGATAAAGCCCTTACTTGAGGGAGCTTTACCAGTGTTAAGCGCGTATCTAGGTCTGCTCCGTTGAATGAAATATGCTGTGAGTAAGGCAGATTTTTCGAAGTTTATGGAAATCCCTAGGTGGGAACAAAGGTTGACTGTATAGTCTCTGGCTTGTATGAGGTGACGCTCGGTGGTGGCGGTGAGGAGCCAGTCGTCTAGATAGGGAAACACCTGGAATCCTAGACATCTCAAGTGAGACGCTACCACTGCCATGCACTTGGTGAATACCCTGGGGGCTGAGATGAGCCCAAAGGGCAGGGCTCGAAACTGAAAATGACTGGCTCCCAGCCGGAAGCGCAGGTGATCTCTGGACGGCCTGGCCATCTTGATGTGGTAGTACGCGTCCTCGAGATCTATCGAGCACATCCAGTCGTCCTTCTGCAAAAATGGAAGGATCGACTGAAGCATGACCATCCGGAACTTTTCCTTCTTCACGAAGGTATTGAGATTGCTGAGATCCAAAATGGGTCTCCAGTCCCCTGTCTTTTTTGGAACTAAAAAGAACCTTGAGTAAGTAACGGATCCTTTTTGGTCCACCGGGACTGGCTGAATGACTCTTTTTTGAGCAGCTTTGAAATTTCTATTGCTGCTGGGCCTCGCAGACGGGGTGGCACATCTGGAAACCTTCTTTGTTGGGGTGGAGTTGACAAAGGGGATTTTGTATCCTCTGGTTACAATGCTTTTTACCCAGGAGTCTGAGGTGAGAGTTTGCCAGGCCTGTGGGTATAAAGCCAAGCGACCCCCGACTGCCTCCAGAGCAGGACAGTCGGCCCCCCATTCAGGAGTGCTGGAAAGGCTTATAAGGGATAGGATCCCTGTCACCTTGGTTCTGCGTATCCCCTCTGCCGCCGGGGCGACGTCTTCCATGTCTGCCCCCCCCCTCTGCCTCTGGGGGGGGGTCACTCTGTGTGGTCTGGAAAGATCCCCGAGTTTTACGGAACCACATTTTTCCGCCTCGTTGCCCTTTGGGATACGGTCTAGATGGAACGGAAAAACTGACTCTGACAGCAGACAGAGTCTTTCCTTCTTGCTCAAACCGAGTTAATGTCTCCTTCACTTTGGGCCCAAAAAGAGTGGCACCATCAAAGGGGGCGTTGGTGAAGGAAGACTTGAAGGCTTCCACAAATGAGCACAGCCGCATCCAGGATTGTCTTCGTAGAGCAATCGCTGAAGCTGCGGCTCTACTCGACCCTTCAGCCGCATACGAGATGAGCCTCATGGACGAGTTCACTATGGAGGTAAGGGTGTTAAGCTGTGCTGTTACCTTATCTGAAACAGCAGCATCTGTGTTACCCTGGAGGGTATCTCCCAGCTCCTTGATGAGATCCCTCTGTAGACGTGTAAAATGTGTCAAATAGTTTAGAGAACGCATGGAAAAAGTCGCTGAACTAAAAACACGCTTCCCGTATCTGTCCATAGTCCTACAATCCTTACTAGGAGGATGAACAGAAGAGGAAGACTCAGACATCTCCTTTTTAGTGGCTGCAGCCACCACCATAGCGTCAACTGGGACTCCTTTGGTGAGCTAAGTCTTGTCCTGGGGAGTGGTAATAAATTTGCTTGGTTTTCTAGGGACCGGTTCCACTGTATCCGGCGTCTCCCACCCCCTTCGAGCAATCAAATCCATTAATTCATCGAAGGGCGGAGTAACCCAGGAGGTAGAAGGTTGAGCACCAAAAGCCTTCAGCAACACCGAGTCGTCCTCAGTGGGGGCTAGTGACTGCCAATCACCCCTCTGTTTTAAAATCTCCAAGATGTCCGCAAATGAGACATCCTCGGAGGAGGATTTTGGGGACCCCTCTGACTCATCCAAGTCAGTGTCAGAAGTTAAAGATTCCTGCGGGGAATCTAAGTGCCTCCTCTTGCACAATCTTTTCCTCGGAACCTCATCGGAGGGGGATTCCGGTGAGGCCTCAGAGGAACAGGAGGCACCCTCTGGGGGTGGCTGAGACAATGGTGCTCCACGCTTTGGATGTGTCGTGGGAACAGAAACAGAGAGCGGCTCCTTAGGGGAGGGAGAAGACGCCTCTGATGAAGTGGTTGTCTGTGTAGACAAAACCTTCCTCATAAGGTCAAAACCCCTGAACCTCGGGTCGAGGACTCCCCCGGTTCCGAAGAACATGGAAGAATCCCAGACATGGGGCCCATGGGTCTCGACCCCGAGGACGGAGCCGAGCCAATCTGCGCCGAGGCCCCGAGAGGGAGAGTCGGCACCGAAAGGTTGGTACGACTCTCGGTCCCGGAACCAAGGAGAGATCGTCGACTCCGCGACTCACCTATAGGTTCCGAAGGAGTCGAGGTCAATGGTGTCGATCGTGCAATGGACGGTTTCGGCACAGAGGGCTCCACTATCATCGGCTCATCCTCTTCCGGCTCTGAAGACTGGATGGGTCTCGAAGGAGGACCTGTTGGAGATAAGGGAAGGCCTTCTAGTTTCGACACCAATTGGGAGGAAACTGCAATCAACTTGGAAAGGGCCGTGTTCTCCATAAGTTTCTGCATGACATGATCCACATCAGTATCGGATAACGGTCTGGAATATCGGGTCGAAGGGGCCGAAGATGGCACCGACCGAATAATGGAAGGTGGTGGTAGCTCCGACACCGGTTCCAAGACCTGGGGCTCAGTGAAAGATAAACGTTCGACGCTCGGCCCCGAAGTCTGTGGAACCGGCGAACGAACTTTAGAAGATGAACTCGGAGCCGATGACATGGGCTCAGACATCTCTGACCCCTTTGAGGACTTAGAAGCCTGGTCAGACTTGTCCAAAGCCTCCTGGAAAGCAGGCTTAAGAAGTCCCCTGTCTATGTTTCCTGCGTCTATCTGTCATGACTCTCCCACTGAAGGAATGGCATATAGAGCAATCCTCTTGCAAGTGGAGAGGGCCAAGACAGTAGACGCAGGAAGTGTGGTTGTCAGTGATGGACATTTTCTGTCCACACTGACACCTTTTAAAACCAGACTTGGCTTTCTCAGACATAATAAGCAAAAACACTTTACTGTAAAAAGGGAAATTTAAACACTAGCTATAATTAGAGGAAAAAATATATATATATATATATATATATATATATATATATATACAGCTATAGGCTATAGAAAGGTAGGCAACAAAGGGAAACCTATAAAAAAAAACTAACTACACTACACACACACACACACACACACACACACACACACACTATAGTAAGGTCAGAAACTAAATTCTCAATAACTATAAGAACTACAAGAACTTTTAAACAAAACAATAACTATCTCATCTGTCAATAACAAGTTTTCTCTGGTCCGAGCTTTCTTATCGATGTGACCCGTTGCAGCGGCAAACTAAATCTGAGTAATGGCAGGGAGGATTGTGGGATATAGCCTGGTCTCGAGCTTCTCTAAGATGCAGGGCTTTGCTATGCGGCCAACTCGGAGCCGAGGATCGGCTCCGAACCCGTGTGTAAGAACAAACGGCAAGATTGAACACTCTCACATTATACCTTTTTCTTTGTTTTATCAGAAGTCATACCAATGGTACGATACAAACAATGAAAATATTTTTAGTCCCTTAAAATTTATACAAAGATCAGGCATATTTCTTTCAGTCGTAATATACATTGTGGACAATAATTAATAAAGAGTTGCAGGAATTTATCTGGGAGAGAGAGAGTGTAAAAGTTAAGTAGGATAAGTTGATCCTCCCAATGGAATAAGGTGGTTTAGGATTACCTGATTTGAAGGGATAATTGACAGCCACACAGTTAAGGTTCATATACGTAAGCAGAAGGTTATAATTCAAAGTGGAAAGGGATAATGGGGGAGTTCAACAATAAGTACAGAGTGGGATTTTGGATGCATATCCTTAAAGAGAACAACCACCATACATAAGATTATATTCACAAAGCTACGCCAACGGGAATGGAGAAAGGAAATTTTGACAATGGAGATGATTGCAAGTTGTGGTGGAGAAAATAAGGAAGCGGCAATGGAATTTTCTGGAGAAACTGACAAAGGAACCAGGATATTGGGAGCAAATAGCTAGAGAGGAAAAGATAATAAAAGTGGGATGAGGCCAAGAAGTCGTCTGTACTGTAGGTGAGAAACTGTCTTCCCTATCAGGGACTGATAAAGTATAGGCAAAGAGAAAAGAATACAGAGAAGTTCCAAGTGAAAGGCCTGCTCTAGTTGAATCTAGAACAGAAGCTGCTGTTAAGAAAGGGATAATATATAGGGCATATAAAATACCACATGACAACTATAAGAATCAATCAGATGAGGTTAGAAAGGATTGGGAAGAGACATATGTCTGGCTCCCAAGAATACAAAAAAGTCCAGAAGGTATAGGAGTTTTGTTTGGAAGTGCTTGCATAGATATTTTATACCCCAAGCAGACTTCAAAGAATGTTTCCTAAAGTAGATAGCAAAACAATGGAGGTGTAATGAAGAAGAAAGGCGGTAACTGGGAACATGTACTTTGCGAGTGCAATGAACTGGCAGATTTAAAAAAATCCCTACAGCGTACGCTCAGAAATATTGTAGAAGCAAATGGCTGTAACTATGGAAACAATTCCTTTGAGATGGGACACAGGATCTGAACTGCCTACACGTAGTAAGGTCTTAATTAATATTAATTCTCTTGGCTGCCAAAAAATCAATTACTAAAAAAATGGAAATCAAAATCTGCTGTACCTGAAGTAATGAATATTGTAAAAAATTAAAAATATAAGGAGGGCTTTTACAAAAGGGAAGGTGCAAATTACATCCAAAATAAATGGAATTTGTGGGAACAATACATGTAGAATAAAGTTCAGGAGGCGTGATCTATGCGATGTTGGATTGAAAGTTGTTATAATTAAAGAAATCATGTAATGTGTGTGTGTAAACAGAAAAATGTCGACATGCTTTATTTTATTTTCTATTACTGTATGTGTGCCTGTGTCTTAAGAAATATTTTAAGTATTTAAAAAAAACAAACAAGCAAAAACAAAAAACAGAAGAGCAGAATGGCACCTAGTTGAATTTCACCACAAAAGACAAATACTTGACAGCACCACTGAAGTCAGATAGCAATAAAATACAAGTGAGTGTTGAGACTTTCAGAACAAAATTGTCCTTCTGAGTCATAAAACTTAAATGAAAACACACTTTCCTTAAACACTACAAACAAAATTAAACACAAATATGATTCAGTACAAAGTTCAAAACCACCCTCTTCTCTCATCTCAGCAGAAATTGCCCAATGGCTCCTCTTCCTGCAACTAATGGGTCCATTTGTACAACGGGGGTAGTGACAGATAGACATCCTTGGGCTAGACAAAATTCCTACAGACCATTTTATTCCTACCCAAGTAGCCCAACTGCACCACTTGGACCCCAATGACTAGAATCAGGTGGTAGGGAGTTAAGTCAGCTAACAGGTTCTGTGAAGTAGCTTACCCTAGGAGTGGTTTCCTCACACACACTACTGCCCAACTTATGTTGTGCATCACACCACCTGGCAATGTATATTTTGCAGACTTGTACTCCACAGACTAACACTTAGTGCTGTGTTACCCAAATTGAAAGCAACAACTGTCTCCTTCTCCCTGAATGGCTGCTCACGCCTATCATTCCTGACCTATCCCCTCCAGTGCCATTGCCACTAACCAAACAAGCCATCTGGGTCACAGTCAGGGCTTCATATGTCTGCATCAGAGGGGAGTTGGAATGGATCTTCTTCTTAATGCAGGATGAATGGATAAACCTGTGTTCAGTTTCAGTCCTTGAAAAGCTTTAAATCTGCAATTCCATAACATTTCTCTCTGGAGTCATTCACTTGTATAACTCTCAAACAATAGACTTCTTGAAGCTATTTCTACTAACTGAAACTTAAAAGAAAACGGACACATCCAGAGTTCAATGTAAACATTAAATAACCACAGACTACGTCTGTAAACTGCATTTCCCTTAGAAGTTGCACAATTCCTTTACAAAGTGTCCTTTCAGTTTTTCCCATATAAGAGGCAGAACACTAAGTAATAAACTAAATATTCTGGCTCATCGGTACGGATAAAAAAAAACACAAGCACTGTAGTTGTAATAAGCCACTGTGATTCTAGTACTTATTTTAGGTCTCCCACACTAACAACAGGATCAATACTTCATCCAAATTCTTGCCTTGCCTACAGATTAGGAATGTTTGCCTGCATTCCACTTACTGCTGAGTAAATGCCAATTGGTTTTAACAGCATAGGTTCATAGGTTCATAGGCAGGTACTAGGCTATCTGCCCGAAGGCATTTATAAGCCTAGCCGGAATGTGTTGGCTTTCGCCACCCCCTTATATTAGTTCCCTGTGCCTCTGTCCAGCAGAGCCATTGAAGTGATCCCTGGGGTAAACTTTCCGTTTCCCATCCACTCATCAAGGTTTCTCTTGAAGAGGGTTAGCGAAGAGCTCTGCCTAATATAGATTGGAATCTTGTTCCAGAGCATGGGAAGTCTCTGGGACAGGAATCTATCCCTCCAGCACGTCCTACTTATTGTTGTGGTGAGGTTTAGATCCCTGGAGCGTGTGACTCGAGGGGATATGGTTTTCTTTAGGTGGAGCATGTCCATCAATTCTGGGTTGGACATGGCCTTGTATGTCAGGCAGAGATCACCTCTGAGTAGGCAGTATGCAACTGAGTACAGCTGGAGTTTCTTCAGTCAAGCTGCATAGGACATCTGCTTGAGGCCAGTGATCCTCTTGGTGAGGTACTTCTGTGGTCTTTCCAGTTGTTGCAGGTGTCTTGTAAGGTACATCCCAAATGGGGCATTGTACTCTATGATGGGTCTGATGAGTGATGTGTAGAGGGGCCCAATGACCTCTTTCGATCTGGATGCAAACCCTTTTGTGATTAGGTGGGCCACATAGAAGGATTTTCTAACCACTATGGCAATGTGATTATCAAAGGAGAGGTTACTATCTACTTGGGTCCCTAGATCCATTATTACGTCTTCCATATTTAGGGGGCTACCACCTATGTGGTAGTTTGTGGGTACTTTGTTTTTTCCAAAGGGGATGACTATGCACTTTTTGGCATTTAGCTTGAGGCCGTGCTTTTGACACCAGATATCTGTCTCAGTGAGACCCTTTTGGAGGATCTGCGTCAGCCAGAGAGTCAAGTATAACCCCTAGTTTGCAGTCGTCTGTGAACTTGGTCAGCCATAGTCCTCCTGTGCTTGCTGTACCTCTGAGAAGTATATGCCAAACAGGAGAGGTCCTAGGACTGAGCCCTGGGGTTGCCACTTGTAACCGGTTTAGAGTCAGACCTAGCTCCCGCAACTCTTACCATGTGGGTTCTGTCCGTAAGCCAGTTGGCAACCCATCTCATGATGTAGGGGTTTATGCTCAGGCTGGTGAGCTTGTCTATAATACCCGAGTAGGGAATGGTGTCAAAGGCCTTTGCGAGGTCTAGGTAGGCTGTGCGGACCACCTTTCCCTCATCTACAACCTTGGTAACTGTCTCAAAGAAGTCCACCAGGTTTAGGAGGCATGATCTGCCCTTAACAAACCCGAACTGGGTAGGGTCCAGTGTTTGAAGGTTTCCAATGTCTCTGTTAATGAGATCCATGATGATGCGCTCCATAGCTTTGCAGACCAAGCTAGACAGGCTTATAGGGCGATAGTTCCTGAGGTCCGTTGTGGCTCCACCTTTGTGGAGCAGAATAACTGTTGCTGTGCACCACTCTGTGGGCACGTAGCCTGTAGAAAGGCTGAGCTTAAACAGTGTGTTTAGGTGAGGGGTTAGTTCATATTTGAGCTCGTGTACGACGCAGCCTGGGACACCGCCCAGTCCCATTGATGCTGTGTTTTTGGCTTTGAAGAGGGCTGTTTTAACCTGAGTACCTGTGATTTCTGGGGCACTACATTCTTCTGGTATAGTTATGGGCCCTTTTGGGGGTGAGAGGGGGGTGAAGTTTGCATTGAACCTGTCTGCCAGGATGTTGGCTATATCAGTCGGTTCAGTGCATTTTGTGCCATTCTGCACTAACTCCGAGCAGATCTAAGAATTGCCACTTAGACTCTTGACATAGCTAAAGAATGCCTTGTGGTTATCTTTGGAGTCCAGGGCAATTTTTCTTTCGAAGCTAGCCTTGTATGATTTTATGAGGAAACGTAGTTTCTTGCTGATACTGATCAGGGACGTCTTCCCTTCTTGGGAGTTTACTCTTTTCTGTACTAGTTTCCTCCTCCTATTGTATAGCTTGTTTATGGCAGGGGTCTACCAGACTGGTTTCCTTTTCTATGTAAATATTGGAAGAGCGTCGCACCACAAGTATTAGTATTTCATCTGAGTATTCAAAACTTGCTAAATAACCAAAATGGCGAAAAGACAGCTTCAAAACAACAGCTTCAATAACAGGCTTTTACCATACTGAATCCACAATATATGAAATACAGAGCTTTGCTGTTGTAAAAGTCAAGTGAGGTTGTAATTCTAAAGCTTTAAAACATGTGGATGTCATAAAAACAGAAAAAAACAAACAAAAGTGAAGAACCCTTCTGATGTAAACAACGGACAAGCGCTTTCAGCTTTTTCAAGCCTTCTTCAGATCCAAATAGGTAAGCTGGATTCAGTGTTTAAAAGTTGGTATCATCCAATGAAACAACCATAAATCCCCAAATGAAGAAAACAGACGACTCCAAGCCACAAGTGAGGTAAAGTGGTCTGTGACAGGAAGTTAACAAAGCTTCTTAAATCTTCTTTTTTGCCCTTCCATACAATGAAGGTGTCATCCACAAACCGATTGTACAAAATTATCTGGTCATTCCAAATGTTATTAGCATCCTTGGACGAAGCTCTCTCCCAGTTGGCTAAAACCAAGTTTGCATAACTATTGGTACAAGGCGTGCCCATGGCAACCCCCCATCTCTGCCAATAGTAGCTGTTGTCATAGGTAAACACATTGTACTCCAACACAATTTCCAAAAGATCACATATCAAACGTGATTCTACCTTCTCTTCAGTTGGAAATTCTCTTACTGCTTCAATGCCATAATTATTTGATATGGAAGTGAATAAACTATTCACGTCTAGGGTTACCAATAGCAGACTTTCAAGATCATCACAATGTTCTAGAGCTATATACAGATGTTGTAGAAACTTAGATGCATCTTTAATCACAGTGGAGGCCCTAGGTAGCATCTTTTTTAGTTCTTGTTCAATAAACATAGATGCTTGTGATGCCTATATATCTAATGTCTTCCAGCCTGACAAAGTAAAAGGACATATAGGTTCATAGGTTCATACTAGGCTATCGGCCCTAGGGCATTTATAAGCCTAGCTAGAGTGTGTTTGGCTTTCGCCACCCATTTTAAATTAATTTTGCTATGCCCTTTTTCGAGGTTAGTATACTGTGCCTGTGTCTAACTGACACAGAAGTGATACCCGGGGTAAACCTACAATCTCCCATCCACTCATCAAGATTCCTCTTGTAGAGAGTCAATGAGGGACTCTGCCTAACCTGGACTGGGATTTTATTCCAGAGTGAAGGGAGCCTCTGGGTTATGAATCTGCCCCTCCCAGCATGTCCTACTTATTTCAGTGCTGAAGTTCAAGTCTCTCGAGCGCGTAGCTCGATGGGATTTGGATTTTCTGAGGTGGAGCATGTCCATTAATTCCGGGTTGGACATGGCTTTATACGTCAGGCACAGATCGCCTCTGAGCAGGCGGTATGCCACTGAGTAAATCTGGAGTTTCTTTAACCGGGCAGCATATGGCATCTGTTTGAGCCCTTTGATCCTCTTGGTGAGGTACTTTTAGGGTCTTTCCAGTTGCTGCAGGTGTCTGGTAAGGTACATCCCAAAAGGGGCATTGTACTCAATTATGAGCCTGATGAGGGATGAGTAAAGAGGCACGATGACCTCCCCGATCTAGCTGTGAATCCCTTCATGATTAGGTGGGCTATATAAAATGTTTTTCTAACCACTTTGGCCACGTAGTTGTCAAATGAGAGACTGCTATCAACTTGGGTCCCCAGGTCCCTAATTACTTCTGTACTTAATGGATTACCACCTATGTAGTAATTTGTGGGCACTTTGCTTTTGCCAAAGGGGATGACTATACATTTTTTGGCGTTTAGCTTGAGGCCATGGCTCTGGCACCAGTTGTCTGTTTCTATGAGGCCCTTTTGGAGGATGCTTGTGCCGGCTGGAGAGTCGATTATGGCACCCAGTGTGCAGTCATCTGTGAACTTGGTCAGCCACAGTCCTTCTGTGTTGGCCTGTACCTCCGAGAAATATATACCGAACAAGAGAGGTCCCAGGACTGAGCCTTGTGGGACGCCACTTGTAACTGGTTTGGAGTCTGACATGGCTCCAGCAATTCTAACCATGTGGGTTCTGTCCTTGAGCTAGTTTACAACCCATCTAGTGACATAGGGGGTTATATTTAAGCTGGTGAGCTTATCTATAATGCCCGAGTGGGGTATTGCATCGAAGGCTTTTGCGAGGTCCAGGTAGGCTGTGTGGACCACATTCCCCTCGTCAATGGCCTTGGTGACAGTTTCAAAGAAATTGACCAGGTTTAAGAGGCAGGATCTGCCCTTAACAAAGCTGAACTGGGTAGGATCCAGTGTCTGTAGGTCCCCAATATCTTTATTTATGAGGTCCATGATGATCCTTTCCATAGCTTTGCAGACCAAGCTAGTCAGGCTTATGGGGTGATAGATCCTAGGCACCACCTTTGTGGAGAGGGACCACTGTTGCTGTACGCCACTCTTTGGGTACATATCCTGTAGTAAGGCTGAGACTGAACAGTAGTTTTATGTTTGGGTTTAGCTCTTCTTGGAGTTCATGTAGGACACAGCCCGGGACACTGTCTGGTCCCATTGATGCTGTGTTTTTTTGCTTTGGAGAGGGTGGCTCTTACCTGAGCATCTGAGATGTCAGGGGGGCAGCACTCTGCTGGGATAGATATTTGCCCTTTTGGTGGGGGGGGGAGAGAAGTTTGCGCTGAACCCGTCAGCTAGGATGTTGGCAATGTCTGTGGGTTTGGTGTATTTTTTGCCATTTTGGACTAATTCTGAGCATATCTGGGAATTCCCACCCAGGTTCCTAACATAACTAAAGAAAGCCTTGTGATTACCCTTAGTGTCCTGTGCAATTTTTCTCTCGAAGCTGGCCTCAGACGATTTTATGAGTGCCCGTAGTTTTTTGCCAATACTGATCAGAGATGCCTTCCCTTTTTGGGATTTTGCTCTATCATGTAGTAGCTTCCTCCTTCTATTGTATAGTTTGTTTATGGCTGGGGTCCACCAGACAGGACGCCTGCCTTTGGAGGATTGGGTCTTGGTTTTATTTGGGATTGCATGATCCATGCATTCCTGAAGGTGTTCATAGAATCCGTTTATAAAGGATTCTGCGGTCTGGGCCGTATTTTCCACAGGCCCGGGGGCTTTGAAGGATTCCACCTCGGTTTTGAGGAGTGTGAAATTTGCTTTAGAGAAGTTTTTCACTGTGGTTTTTTGGGCAAGGAGTGGGATCAGGATGTGAATATCCAGTGAGATTAGTTTATGGTCTGATCTTACCAGTGAGGGATACACTTCTGGTCTGGAGCATAGAGTCCCCATGTTGGTGATGATCAGGTCCAGTATGTTTTCCCCTCTTGTGGGAGTGGTAACAAGTTGTTCCATAGCATTTGAGTTTATAAATTCTAGGAACCTTTGGGCTAGGGTGTTGGAGCTAGAGTAATGCTCCCAGTCTATGTTTGGGTAGTTGAAGTCACCCAATATAATGGTGTTTGGAGAGACCTTCATATTTTCCAGTGTTCTCAGGAAGGCCGAGTGGGGTTTCTGGGTTTGGGAGGGTGGTCTGTAGCAGGCTATAAACTGGAAGGCAGTTTTACCCACTGTTAGTTGCACATCGATAGTCTCTGATGCTTCATGCTGTGCCATCAACCTGGAGGTGTGGGTATCTTTGACGAATATTGCTACTCCCCCTCCTTTTGTGGTTCGGTCCAAGTTTTGGGGCCGAAAAGCATGGTAGGAGGTATAACCTGGTGGTGCTGGGGTGCTCTCGGGAGCCTTGAACAAGGCTTCGGTTACTGCACAGATATCGATGTTCTCCATGCTAAGGAGAGTTTCGAGTGGATACATCTTGAGATTTAGACTTCTGGCGTTGAGTAGCATTACTCTTAGTTTCTTATCCCTTGTGATACCTATGGAGGTGGGTTTGTCTTTTGAGGCTTGCCTAAAAAAGGCACTATGGGGGTAGCAAGAGCCTTTGCCAATATCCGAAAGCTCAGGGGTGACAGGTGCAAGCCGTCCCTAGCGAAGCATCGTGGCTTGTCGAGCATGTCATCCCAGGCTGACAGGCATTGGATCCCCTTTGAATGACACCAATACTTAAGCCAATTGTTGAAATTGATCATCTTGTCTTCATATTGTGGCATCATTCTTGGTGAGGGTAAGATGCTACTCAAGGTCAGGGTCATACCGACCCGGGCTACATGCTCAGACAGCTCCTCTATGTCTCTTTTCATGTAGTCCAGGGAGGTACATCTCAGGTCATTCACACCAGCATGGACAATGACTGAGTCATATTTGTACTTGTCTTGGAGTGACCTGAGTGCTTGTGCTATGTGGCGGATCCTAGCGCCCAACAGGCAGCTCACCGTGACCTTCTCCTTGTTCAGCCTGGTGAGCGGGACGTCAGTGTGCCTGACGATAGAGTCACCTATTACAAGTGTATCAGGTGTGTTGTTTAGCCTTAAGGGCTGTGACTGTTTGGCACACTGGCTTTGTGAGCTATGTGTTGCACGTGTTTTGTTTTAGGGTAGCAGTTGCTTGGGTGTCTGCTTTGGAGGTCTCTGCTGCTTAGGCAGATTTTTATTTAGAGCCTCCGAGTATGTTTTTGTGTGTTTATGTGTTTGGTTTGCTGTCGTTTAGGTCTATGTGAGACTGGAATTGTAGTGACTGTGGTTTCCTTCTCCTCCTGACTGGTTACGCCAGTACTGAGTTGAGAGAGCTTAGCCTCCAGTTTGGCTATATGGTTGCATCCCTCACATGTGTTGGAATTTGTTGGGAGGAGGAGAGGGTTGTCTGTGTACATGAGGCAGTTGTAACATTGCCTCAAGATTCCCAGATTCACCAGCTGGACCGGAGAGGAGATTGACAACTGACCTTTGGACATGCTAGAATAGTATTGGGAATTCCTTTATAATTGAAAAAAGGGCCAATGGGGAACAGGGTACTCAAGGGGAGTTTGTGAGGGTGTAGTGCTTTTAATTTTTTAGTGCTGACTTATATAATTGCTTTAGTGAGCAAGTGCCAGGTAACTAAAATGCAATTTTTCACAGGTAACTTAAATGCAAATACGACAAACAGTAACTTTCTTTCAAGTGAAACAAGGAAATAAGTACAGTAAGCAATGCAGATATCACTAGGGATCCACAGAAGCGCTGAAAAGCCACATTTTAAGTGGAATTAGCATTTCAGGGAAATAACAAGCAAACAAACAACAAGCATACAAACAAAGCTAGATTCAGCAGGCCTGGATCTAGTCTATGCTACAGCAAACAAGGTGTACCAATTTCAGTAAGAAACAGTTCAAATATGCAGGCACTATAAGCCTTTAACCAGAAATTCCCAGCTTAGAAGGGCAGAGTCCAGCCTCTCCTCCCACAAGAGTGCAGACCACAAACCTTCTTAATGTAAAATAACTGGCCTGAAGCCCAAGTGCTTAAACCAGAACTAATACACTTTTAGAATAACAGACACTGAGCCCTCAATCAGCAGTTCCCAACTTAGAAGGATGTAAGCTACCTGCCCTGCCACCACAGTGCAGGCCACAAAAACCTTCCTAATGTAAAACAACTGGTCTGAAGCCCAAGTGCTTAATCCAAAAGACTTAGAATGATAGCTACACTTTAATCAAGTTACTACCAAGCAGTAATAAATACAATTGAATACTTTAAAGAATGCCTGGATTAGTGCTCAAGTTATACAAACAAAGCTAGATTCAGCAAGCCTGGATCTAGTCCATGCTACAGCAAACAAGGTGTACCAATTTCAGTAAGTAGCAGTTAAAATATGCAGGCACTATACGCCTTTAACCAGAAATTTCCAGCTCAGAAGGGCAGAGTCCAGCCTCTCCTCCCACAAGAGTGCAGACCACGAACCCTCTTAATGTAAAATAACTGGCCTGAAGCCGAAGTGCTTAAACCAGAATTAATACACCTTTAGAATAACAGACACTGAGCCCTCAATCAGCAGTTCCCAACTTAGAAGGATGTAAGCTACCTGTTCTGCCACTACAGTGCAGACCACAAACCTTCTTAATGTAAAACAACTGGTCTGAAGCCCAAGTGCTTAAACTAAAAGGCTTAAAATGAGTTACACTAAGCAGTAATAAATACAATTGAGTATTTTTAAGATGACGCAAAAGCAAAATAAAGTAGGAAGAAACACAAATACAGTAAAAGCAGATTTTTTTTTTTTTTCACAACTGAACTTCTTAGGTAACAGAAGGTTGAAACCTGAGACAGCTTTTAAGAAAGAAATCTCAAAAGAACCAATGAGGTGCTTAGTCTAAGCTGTAGTCCAGGTGACCTCAGTCAGCCAATGACCTCAAACAATTTTCTCTCACTGAAATGCCTGATGGCTTTGGCTAAACCAAGATGTTCCTGAATATGTGCTCAGACACAGCCTCCACAAACACTAGGCCCAAATACAAGCCTGAATATGGAAATGCTACAAATATCCCCACTACTTAGAACAAACTGCAGAAATGTTTCTCACAGCTGAAAAGCAGCAGTGAGCCTTTAAATGAAAGTTTTAAACAGCTAAAGGAGCCTCTAGAAAAAAAGAGTTTAACTGCAACAAGTTATCAGAAACAAACAACCCAACAGATGCTTACTAAAAGTGGACAATTTCCAGTTAATACCTCATACATAGTGAAACTATCTAGAAAAATACACAAAGCGCTATAAATAACAAAGAAATAAAGAACAAAATAAACAAAAAACATGATACTTAATGTTATATATTATAGCTCCGAGTTTCCTCAGTGTCCTTCCTTCGATTAGCTCAGTGTGAAATGCTGTGTACCACTACGCTATACAATCCCAAGGGTGTAGCCTAACATACTATTAGACTGCAGAATATAGTTTATAAAACTAATTCACTTTGGGCAATACAATGTTAGAGTTAGTTATGGACTACAGTGCTCACCAACACTGTACAAAAGGCTAACTCTAACAGTCAAAACAGCTATATTTGCCAGCCACTTCTGAAACAGTACTCCGGGTTCTCGAGCTCACAGTCAGCATTGAAAGGAGAGAAAAACTACACAAAACTTTGACTACATTCATCATACTTCATTCCACCACTTCTAAAATGCTGCAATAAACTAAAATTATTCTCCACATAATAACTGAAGCTGTTTCTATGCATCATTTTTGCACAAATCCAAAACTCAGAGCTGCTGTTAGTTGAGGTAGGATACTCACGCTAAAACACTAGTAAAAGGACTGAGTTATGCATCATTTTTGTTTTTTCTCAAGACACTTAAAATACTGTACACTCAGAGATATCAATCATTTGCAGAATGCTGATAATGCAACTTTCAATACTGAAAAAAGGCACACTGCACAAAGGAAAAATAATGAAATTATGTACAATATCTGTTTCTTTCAGGTAACTTTCAAGTACAAAGGGATTTTAATAAAAAAAAAGAGGGGGGAAAATACGACTTTTGTGTCACTGGTTTGCAGTAACTGTACTGCTCTGTACATCCCTAACTAAAGCTTCAAGAATGTTAAGATATTGTAAGGCAGAGGATTCCTGCTAAACTTAGCACTGCATTCTAGGTTAATAAATGAAAATAACATATTTATCAAAGGTGTACCACTACGCTATACAATCCCAAGGGTGTAGCCTAACATACTATTAGACTGCAGAATATAGTTTATAAAACTAATTCACTTTGGGCAATACAATGTGCTACAAATGAAAAAAAAAAAATAAGAAACAATGACCATGTTTTTATTGTATTTAGTTATATATTTTGTTAAACATTTTTTGCAAAGAATGCCTGGTATGATATTTTCTGCAGTATTGAAGAAGACTTGCATTCTGGAAGATGGCACAGATGGTATATGACTCCAAAAATAACTGTACACTTCTGTACTACACTTTAGCAGTGATGTCTACATGAAACTGATGATGTCAGACTCCTTTCAATTGCCAATTCAGCAAATTTGGCACAATGAGATTATTTTAACTTTGTGGTCAGTCATAATGGCTCTTTAAGATAAGGCTCCTTTCTTTCCATTTCTAAAAATAAGTCTGCTTTCACTTAAAAAGTGTCTCAATTCTTACTTACCGAGTTGATATCAATCCCCATGGATGGAGGATTCTGATTGCCTGGGGGAGACTGAGGAATTGTAGATGGGACAGTGACAGAGAGTGGAGGAAGCTGTACCCCTCGCTGAAGTGCTGTACTCTGCTGCAGTGTGCTGTTTTGTGACAAGCTGCTTACTAACTGCACTTGTGGTGCTGGTTGGGTAAAGAAGGTGTAAGGTGGGAGCTGCTGTTCCAGTGCCAAAGCATCCATAGCCAAAGCCTTAAAAGGGAAAAGGAGAAAGTTTAGTTAGCACACTAAACCAACATTCTCTTATGCTGAGGACAGATTTGATATGTGGCTACAAGGAAAATGGCATCTCTAAAACCTACACAATTTTCTTAATCTGAAAACAAAAACAGAAACATACTGCAAACAAAAATTGCCTTTTTTGTGAAAAACATATACATCTTAAACACATCTGACACTTTCCTTTTATTGTTCCACTACAATCTCTGATATATGAAATAACCACAGCTTTGCTCCTAACAAAACTAATAAGGTCAATCACCATGGTGGTGATGGTGGAGAAAGGGGGGTCTCGTGCAACAGTTCTTTCATAAACTGTTTGACTATAAAAAGAAACAAAGAGGGGAAAATCTATGGGCAGATAAGCCTAGATGGCCACAAAATACACTTCAATAGAAGCATATGACTAACCATCCCCAAGTATCTCAGATAAACATTTCAAAACCAAAAAAGAGTTGACACCCTTTCAGGATCTCTATTACTGGCTAGGCATCCCCAAGAAAACATTTTCCACTTCTAAACAAAGATTTTTTAGTTGCATGTTTCTTGCCTCCTTAAACACCTGCTGCACATCCTCAGGGAACAGGTGCATAAAACGTATCAAAATAGAATCATCCAAGCTGTAATTTGCAATTGCTTTAAGTTGGGGTGGACCATTCTCCCTAGACACTGTGTGAGGAAAATCCAGTCTCTGAGGAAGCTTATGATAATTGCCCTTGGCCATTTCTGTTAAACAGGAGAACCAGCTTTGCTGGGGCTAAAGGGGGTTGCCCCAATGTTATTTGGAAATTCTTTCTGAGTCTTTAGAAGTACCTTGGGAATCACTAGAATGTTTAGAAAAGCATACAGGAACATTCCCAACAATGGGAATAAAAGTGTCTGTCTTCTAATCACAGCTGCAAGGATATCTTGAATAGAAATTTTCAGATGTCTGTTTTGAAAGGAAGCAAACAAATCTAGCTGAGGTGTTATCCACATCTGGATCAAGTCCTGGAAGACCTCTACATGGAGCTTCCAATCGTGAGGGAATGTCCAGGATCTGGTTAGTCTGTCTGCCACTGTGTTTTGCTCTCTCAGAATGTACAAGGCCTGAACAGTCAGAGAATGCTTCATCTGCAGCTCCCAGGTCATCATCAGCAACTGGCAAAGAAGGAATGACCTTGACTACCTCTCTTACTTGCTCAGGTACCACATCATGGAAGTGTTGCTTGTGATCACTAGCAAAGGACCCAGAGTCCATGAATGGTGAAAAACTTTTAAGGCATGAATCATTGAAAACATGAATTTCATGTTTGTGTTTTGGCATATCCGGAGGATCCCACAAGCCTTGCACTTCAACTCCCATGGAACACTGCCCCAAATCAAAATCTGAGGAGTCTGTCTAGATAAAATGCACTTCAGTATCAAGAAAGAAAGGGAGTCCTGGGTTCAGAGACAGCTGATCCCGCTACCCCTCCAGTTCCTATTTCACAAATCCAAGTACTAGTATGTGGAAATCCAAGGGATAAAGGTGCTGGATACAACAATTCAATGCCATCGACTTTTTCTCATGTATAGTCTTCTGTTTAGTGGTATCATGAGGATCACTAATGCCATGAGATGTACAACTTTGGGGAATTCTCTTGCAGAGGGCACATTTAGAAGGGTCTATATTACATTCTCGAAAGCCAACAATGTCGAATCTGACACTGTCGACACAAGAATAGTGAAACTGCAGAACATCGAAGAAACAAATGGAAATCTCCATAAGGGGAGATTTCCATTTACTTCAATGTAGTGCGGTCTTGGAGTTGGTATATTTAAGTAGCGGGGGGTGGGGGGGTACAGCCCCCCACGTGGGGGGGTGCAGGGGGCTTGCCCCCCTGCTTACACCGTTTAGTTTTTTAACATTTTGTTTCTGAACATTCGATGTTTTAGCAGTTCGATCACTAAAGTTCGACCTTTAGTGATTCAAACTGTTAAATATTCGCTGTTCTAATATAGACCCCAATTTAGAAGCCAAAATAAAAGAAAATGCCCTAAGTCACAACTTTGCCTTATGGCAAGAAGGTCATCATTTTTACTGTGTTTAACCAATATCCCAGGAAATCAATTCATTGAGAGGGTGTGATAAAGGACTTTTAAAGCTTCAATTTGAAGCCCAGGTGAGAAAGGAGGGAAGATAACTTACCTAAGGATGCCAACCATCTGGATATGGAATCTGCACAAAACAGCAAGCTATCTAAATAACGAAAATTTGGATTTGTGGATGCCAAGGGGTCTGTAATGCACAACCACTAGGGCGAAGCACTTGATAAAAACTTGAGGTCCAGTAAACAACCTAAAGGGTAATGCAGAAAACTAATAATGCAAGACATACACAGCAAAGCACAAAAACTTCCTTAAACTGGGAATATGATGTCAACTATCCTGAAGATCTAAAGTCACTATGAAACTGTGGTCTAGGAACACTACTAGGACTGACTGCAAGATGCAATTTTTGAATCTTGGAACTTTTGCAAAGATGTCTAGTAAGGACAAATCTAGCATGGGTCAACAGGAGTGCTCCTTTTTTGTTACCAAAATAATTCTGATGTAAAATCCTTTGCCTTTGTGCATCATGGGTACTGGTTCTATAACCCCTGCT